>NC_079423.1:32426287-32548179 GCF_026213295.1 Gadus chalcogrammus
CTAGCTTCAAGGTGAAAGGCGATGAGGCAGCATACACAGAAAGACAATCGGAGGGTGAGTGTGTGGCTCCTGGAGTGAAGGCTGACGGGGCCGCTGAACTCTTTATTTCTACCCCACACATCGATCCAAAACACAGCGGACAGACAACCTTTACACCAACACAAGTAGTCGAGATAACGAACGCAGAAACCAGATTCAGGACGCCAAGACCGCGGCCACGACACACACAGGAACAGCACAACGGGGACGGAACAACTACCCCCGTGTCTGCTGCCCCCGGAGGCTACGCTGGCTCGCTACGTTTCTGTCCGTCTCCGCTTTGATTGGACGGTGTACAGTCAGGTGGTGTCGTGTGGGAGGGGTCTGTCTCTCTGGGGGCGTGTCTGCGGGACGGCGGCCGCTGCTATGTCCTCTTGCTGGTGGTTTTGTCGTGTTGCGTGGCGGCGGGGGCGCCCGGGGCCTTCGGGGCCCCCGGTCTCTCCGGCTGGGGCCCGGGGGCTGCGGGGGCAGTAGAGGGGCTCACCGTGGCCCTGGGGGGGGCGACTGAGGGCGCGAACACGTGTGGGGGCGCAGTAGTGGCGGCTTTGAGAGGCCTCGCCTCGAGGGGCTCCTGGTGAGGGGCCCCTCCCGAGGCCGGGGGCCGACTGGGGCCGTCTGTCTGGGGGGGGGGGTCTGGGCGCCCGCGGTGGGGGGGGTCGGGGCGGCGCAGCCCGGGGGCTCCGACGCGCCCCCTAGTGGTTCAACAGGTTTACATTGTCTGGGGGGGGAGGCCGAGAGGCGGTCTGGGGAGGGCGGGGCCCCCGGGGGGGCGGCCGGGGCCGGGGCCGGGGGGGTGGAGGGGGAGGCTGAGGCGGGGGGCGGGGCCCCGGAGGGGGGCGGGGCCCGGCGGCGGCCACAGCAGCAGCAGCCATGCTCTGGGCCTGGCGCCGGTTGTCCGCCTCCTTCTTCTCTTTGGGGGTCCCTGGGGAGGGGCAGGAGGGGGCGGGGGGGGGGGCGGTCCTCCGGGGGCGCGGCCTTCACCCTGGGCCTCTTCCACTCCCCCGGGGGGGCGGGCTTCAGGAAGGGGTCCTTGGTGACCGAGATGAAGGCACTGCCCGGGGTGGAGAAGGGGGGGGGGTCCCGGGCCCCGCCCTCCGGCCCCCCCCGGCCGGCCCCCGGGCCCTCGCAGACGGAGGGCGGCGTGACGGAGCGGGTGGGCCGGCCCGGCGGGGGGAGGTGGGAGGGGGCCAGGCAGAGGGAGGGCAGCGTGCCCCCCGGCCCGCTGCGCACCGTGGCGGGCCGCAGCAGCGGGGGGCTGGGGGGCCGGCGCCGCCCGTCCTGGCTGTCCTCCGAGCCGTCGTCCGTGTCGTCCTCTGAGGAGTCCACCTCGTGGATGGCGTCCTGCTTCTGCAGCGCCTCGCGGCGCCCGGCGCGGTCCTGCCGGATGGCCGACAGCTTGTCCTTCAGCTTGCTCTTCCCGGGGGCCAGGCCCAGCAGCCCGGGGGGGGCGGGGCCCTCCCCCTCGGGGCGGCCCCTCGGGTGCTTCTGCAGGCTGCCCTGCTCCACGCCGCGGCCCGCAGGGAACAGCCCCCCCTCGCTGGGACACTCCTGGGGGGGCAACACACAACGCAACACATCACAACACGCTTAGCAACACACAGCACTACCCCCGTTCCCCCCCTCCCTGATCCTACCCCCCCCCCTCCCTGATCCTACCCCCCCCCTCCCTGATCCTACCCCCCCCCCTCCCTGATCCTACCCCCGTGCACCCCCCCCCCCTACCTGCAGGCTCTGCAGGCCGGGCTCTCTCTGCAGCAGCTCCTTCTTGAAGTCCGAGTGGCAGAGCTCCAGGCTGTGCTTCCGGCCGCCGCCGCCCTTCTTCTCCCCCGCCGCCCCCCCCACCCCCCCGGGGGCGGAGCAGGAGGAGGGCGAGGAGGACAGCGAGGAGGACAGCGAGGAGGCCAGCTTCTCGGCCGACTGCACCCTCTTCAGGAGGGGCGACCGCGGGGGCTCTCCGCTCTTCGGCCGGGAGATCTGGCGGGCCAGCGGCGGGGAGGAGTGCAGCTTGACGGGGAAGGACTGGCCCAGCGGGTGGGAGGGGGAGGGCGAGCGCTGGGGGGAGGAGCTCTGGGGGGGGGGCGAGGGCGTGCGGGCCAGCGGCGACAGGGGGATGTTGCCGGCAGACTTGCGGCGGGGGGAGCGGTACTGCCGCTGCAGCTTGGGGGCCAGGCCGTGCAGCGAGCTGGGACGGATGTGGCCCGAGCTGGCCGGGGAGTTGGGGACGCTGGAGCTGGGAGAGCTGCTCTGGGACGAGTTACCGCCCACTGGAGGAGAGACACACACACACACACACACACACACACACACACACACACACACACACACACACACACACACACACACACACACACACACACACACACACACACACACACACACACACACACACACACACACACACACAGTAAAACAGACAGCAGTCAGTGTCCATCACCACGTGATTCATCAGTTCACTCTTCACTGAGTGGATGAATCCCAAGCAGCAGTTCATTGCTACCTGAGGGGAGGTGGGTGGGGGTGTGCTGACCAGAGTGGGTGGAGTCGGGGGTGGAGCGGTAGCCCTGGGTGGGGCTGCGGGGGGACAGGTTGTGGGTGGGGGAGGCTGAGCCGCTCTCCCCCGAGGACAGGGAGCGGTTGAGGGAGGACAGGCTGCGGCTGGTGTGCAGCAGCGACGCCTGCTTGGTGATCTTCCGGAACAGAGAGGTCCTCTTCTTACTGCTGGGGGAACAGAGGGGGTCACGACGCAGCGGGGTCAAGGGGCGGGAGGACGGTTAGAGACATCCGTCAGCTCGCAGTGACAGACAGGCAGTGACTCTCTGCTGCTGTACGAGGCCGGCTTGGTTCTGACTCATCAGGGCATCTCCTCCCTGATTGGTTCGGGGTAATCCCTCTTGTCTGACAGTAACAGGTGGGACGTTTATCGTGATGTGTGTTTCAGAATGTGGCTCCCTCACCTGTCCTGCTCTACTGTAGTTACCAGGTGTCAGTGAGGACTCACCTGTCCTGCTCTACTGTAGTTACCAGGTGTTAGTGAGGACTCACCTGTCCTGTCCTGCTCTACTGTAGTTACCAGGTGTTAGTGAGGACTCACCTGTCCTGCTCTACTGTAGTTACCAGGTGTTAGTGAGGACTCACCTGTCCTGCTCTACTGTAGTTACCAGGTGTTAGTGAGGACTCACCTGTCCTGCTCTACTGTAGTTACCAGGTGTTAGTGAGGACTCACCTGTCCTGCTCTACTGTAGTTACCAGGTGTTAGTGAGGACTCACCTGTCCTGCTCTACTGTAGTTACCAGGTGTTAGTGAGGACTCACCTGTCCTGCTCTACTGTAGTTACCAGGTGTTAGTGAGGACTCACCTGTCCTGCTCTACTGTAGTTACCAGGTGTCAGTGAGGACTCACCTGTCCTGCTCTACTGTAGTTACCAGGTGTTAGTGAGGACTCACCTGTCCTGTCCTGCTCTACTGTAGTTACCAGGTGTCAGTGAGGACTCACCTGTCCTGCTCTACTGTAGTTACCAGGTGTTAGTGAGGACTCACCTGTCCTGTCCTGCTCTACTGTAGTTACCAGGTGTTAGTGAGGACTCACCTGTCCTGCTCTACTGTAGTTACCAGGTGTTAGTGAGGACTCACCTGTCCTGTTCTACTGTAGTTACCAGGTGTTAGTGAGGACTCATCTGTCCTGCTCTACTGTAGTTACCAGGTGTTAGTGAGGACTCACCTGTCCTGTCCTGCTCTACTGTAGTTACCAGGTGTTAGTGAGGACTCACCTGTCCTGCTCTACTGTAGTTACCAGGTGTTAGTGAAGACTCACCTGTCCTGCTCTACTGTAGTTACCAGGTGTTAGTGAGGACTCATCTGTCCTGCTCTACTGTAGTTACCAGGTGTTAGTGAGGACTCACCTGTCCTGCTCTACTGTAGTTACCAGGTGTTAGTGAGGACTCATCTGTCCTGCTCTACTGTAGTTACCAGGTGTCAGTGAGGACTCACCTGTCCTGCTCTACTGTAGTTACCAGGTGTTAGTGAGGACTCACCTGTCCTGCTCTACTGTAGTTACCAGGTGTTAGTGAGGACTCACCTGTCCTGCTCTACTGTAGTTACCAGGTGTCACAGTGAGGACTCACCTGTCCTGGCCCTGCTCTTTGGTCTTGCTCTTCTTGTTGCGCCGCGCCATCTTGGACTTGCTGCCGACCTTGCGGGCGGGGCCCACCTTGATGGACGTGTTCTCGAAGGGCGTGGCCGAGATGGATACTTTGGCGCCGCTCTGAGGGACACACACACAACAGCTTAGACACGCGTGTGTGTGTTTCTGTGTGTGTCTGTGTGTCGATTACATCTTCCAACCTTCATAACTTAAATATAGTTATTGCTTCCATCTACTATGATAGCCCTTATAAGGTCACGTGTGCATCTCAATGTGTGTGTATGTGCGTGAGCTTCCTCCCACCTTGAGGATGATCTCCACCACCTCCGTGTGCACCAGGCCGTGGACCGGCTCTCCGTTGACGTGGGTGATAAGATCCCCCTCCCTCAGGCCGGCATCGTGGGCCGGACCCTTGGCCTCCACATGCTGAGAGAGAGAGAGAGAGAGAGAGAGGAGAGAGGAGAGAGGAGAGAGGAGAGAGGAAGAGAGAGAGAGAGAGAGAGAGAGAGAGAGGGGGAGAGACAGAGAGAGACAGAGACACAGAGGTAATGGAAGAGAAGAGGGGAAACAAATGGCATTTAGCGATCGATAGAAAGAGGAAAGGTAAGAGGAACAGCCTCCAAGAGAAGGTGACCCACTTGGGTAAATAGTTGTTTACTGCCATCTTGTGTCAACAACAAGAACTCAGCTCTTGAGTCACTCCGTCCTCTTGGTTACTGGTGTGAGTCTCTTTGGTTGAACAACAAGATGATGCCCCAGCCCAAGCTAGGTACATTTAATCACTGTTTGGTTTAACAGTGAGTACCGTGTCAGAGTAGAGAGGACTGTCAGTAGATCCTGAAGAGCATCCATGATGAGACCTCTGTATTGAGGCCCGTGCGTTGAGGCCAGTGTGTCTGTGTGTTGAGGTCACTGTATTGAGGCCCGTGCGTTGAGGCCAGTGTGTCTGTGTGTTGAGGTCACTGTATTGAGGCCCGTGCGTTGAGGCCAGTGTGTTGAGGCCTATCTGTGGAGGCCCGTGTTTGGGGGCCGGTGTGTGGAGGCCTATCTGTGGAGGCCCGTGTTTGGGGGCCGGTGTGTGGAGGCCTATCTGTGGAGGCCCGTGTTTGGGGACCGGTGTGTGGAGGCCTATCTGTGGAGGCCCGTGTTTGGGGGCCGGTGTGTGCAGGCCGGTGCGTTGCCCAGACTCACCCAGACCATGTGGTGCACTGTGTAGACGTCTGTGTCTCCCATGTACACCCGGATGGCTCTCAGGGTGAAGCCGTACTTCTTGCCCACTCGGTGGATGATGATGGCCGGCTTCACGGGCCCCACGGCGGGGGACATGTCCCGGCTCGGAGAGGAGTCCCGGGACGACGGATTGGACGACAAGGAGTGGGGCGACATTGGGCTAGCCAATGGCGAGGCTCCGTGGTGGTCTAGGGAATGCAATAGTACACAACGCTGGAATTAACACATACGTTACGTGTTTATTTCACTTGTATTCCTGCAAAACATCAAGGCTAGGCAGAGGCTTGACGCCAGAATGTTAACTAATTAATGAATGGCAGACCATTTGGATTAAGTTTGGGGCTTCATAAAAACGGTATTTCCATCTGCGAGTGAATGTATGTATACTATGCTACCATCAGACCCCTGACCCCGGTGACTCCTGACCCCGGTGACCCCTGACCCCGGTGACCCCTGACCCGACTGACCTGCGGGGATCATGAGGGACAGGGCGGTGGCGGAGGCCGACTTGATGACCTTGTTGATGGGTCGGGAGGTGGGCAGCGCGGCGTGTTTGTCCGCGTCCCCGGAGAGCAGGCGGTGGCGCGCGCGGCGGGCCGCCAGGTCGCTGATGGCCTTCGGCGTGGAGGCGGGGCTACTGTCCGGGACGCTGGAGGCGGGGCCACTGTCCGGGACGCCGCTACCGCCAGTGGCTCGCTCGCTCACAGCGCCCAGACTACCAGCTGCACGCGCGCATACACAGACACACACACAAAGACACACACACACACACACACAGAGACACACACACACACACACACACACACACACAGAGACACACACACACACACACACACACACACACACACACACACACACACACACACACACACACACACACAGAGACACACAGGAGAAAGAGATGTTTGACACCCTAATGACAGTTAAGCTTTTCTGTAACATGGTTTTACTTGAGTCCAGTTGTTCACCCTATGTCAACAATTGTATTCCTTGATTCTACATTTGGTTCCTCATATTTTTACTACTTCTGCTTCTTGTGCTCTGAATGCGTGTCCAGGTGTTCCATGCCAGGTGTGTAGTTGTGGGAGCGTGTTTGTTGGACTGACGTGTGCCGGCGGCCCTGCTGAGCTGGCTGGAGCTGGAGCTGGAGCTGGAGCTGGAGCTGGCGCTGGAGCTGGCGGTGGCGGGCGTGTCCTCCAGCTTCAGCTCCCTCTCAACGGGCAGCTCCGGGATGGAGGTGGGCAGCTCCTCACTGCGCGCCCCCCTCACCCCCAGCATGCTGGGGCTCTTGCGGCAGCCGGCTGGGCCTGCTGAGCCAACCCAGCACACACAACACCAAACAGACGGCAGAGTTAGAGCCGGCCTCCAGCCTCCTGACGGAGCAAAGCCAACGGCGCACTTGAGGCAAGAAACTGGAATGTACGAGAAATGAACGGTGCCTGTAGACGCCTAGATGAGACGCATCAACAACACTCTGTTGTACAGGTTGCATGCAAAAACTTAATTTACATTGAAAGATGTACCGAATCGAAAGATGTCCATAACTGCAATACATATCATAGGGTTAGGCTAACCCTATCTCCACAGTCCCTTCCTTAGTACAGACACAACGCCTGGGTACAGGGCTGTCATGTGACCCAGAGGTTCTACAGACAGAACCCCTGGGTCATGTGACCCTGAGGTTCTACAGACAGAACCCCTGGGTCATGTGACCCTGAGGTTCTAGGGACAGGACCCCTGGGTCATGTGACCCTGAGGTTCTACAGACAGGACCCCTGGGTCATGTGACCCTGAGGTTCTACAGACAGGACCCCTGGGTCATGTGACCTGTCATGTGACCCTGAGGCTGTGCGGCTGTACCTGGAGCGAGCCCCTCCTCCTCGGAGGAGATGGCGAAGCGAGGCATCTCGATGATGGCCGAGCAGCAGCGGCGGCGCACGGTGAGGGGGGGGCTGGAGTCGCTCTCCGTGTGGGACGACTCCGACACCGACAGACGCTTCCTCAGGCTGGGTGGGGGGGGGACACAAACAGACTCCGTCAGCAACCAACCGGGGCTCTGTTCTGGCTCTGGCTCATCTCTCCTGTCCCACGGCGGGGGGACCTCCCGCTCAGCGTAACCACGGCAACACTCACATCTCCGGCGAGCCCACCAGCCAGGCCCGGTGGTCCCGGGGCTTCAGGCCGCCGAGGCTGTCCGCCCGCTGCCCCCCCTCCTCGCTGAGGCTGCGCTTGTTGGCCGGGGGGGTCCGCTTCTCCTCGTGGAGGGAGAGGCGCTCCATGCTGCTGTACACCTGCAGGGGGTCAACGCACGGTTCAGAGGTCACCACAGGGGTCAGAGGTCACCACAAGGGTCATCACAGGGGTCAGGGGTCATCACAAGGGTCATCACAGGGGTCAGAGGTCACCACACAGGTCATCTGTTTGATGACCTCTGCTGCCCTTTACTGTAATTAGAACTGTTAATTAACTATTTGCTGCACAGATATTATACTGTACTTGTATTTATAGATGCATGTTGCTCAAACTGATGTTTGCACTCTGGTTAGACCCACCTATATTGTGTTGCACTGTAACCCGTTACTTCGTAATGACAATAAATATGATTCTAATCTAATCTAATCCCAGAGGTCATCAGAAAGGGCTGAACCACCCAGACAAGAGTCTGTTGGTTTAAAGGTGCTAAGAATCAAGAGATGCCATTTGAGTGGACCTTGTTAGAATGACCAGAGCCATCCGTAGGCTCTAGTGTCTGACTAATCAGGGCATCTCTTCCCGGATAAGTTTCGAGAATTATTAACGCCAGTCTATCAAAGTTGAGTGAAATGCAACGCTTCTCAACGGTGAAGAGACACAGGGGGGGGAGCACAGAGGGAGGGTTGTGCTGAGGTCCTGCTCTCTACCACTCACTTTCTCTCTCCACTTGCCTAAAGGTTCTCCTTCAGTAGAACCCTTTCCTCATGGTAGGACAGGCTCGGGTGTGCCTGGGCAGTGAGGTAACTACACACTGTGGTCTGAGACGCATGCACCAAAACCAGCAGGGACCGGGCCTGGTGCCCAGGGGGACCCCTGGTGCCCAGGGGGACCCCTGCACTGCGCGCTGTATGATGCGTGTGTGTGTGTGTGTGTGTGTGTGTGTGTGTGTGTGTGTGTGTGTGTGTGTACCTTGCTGAAGCGGGGGGAGCAGGAGGAGAACTGGCGGATCTCCACGTGCTCCTCGTCGTTGGTGTCGTCCTCGTCCTCAGAGTCCAGGTGGTGGTAGCGGTCGGCGCGAGCTGCGACACACACACACACACACACACACACACACACACACACACACACACACACACACACACACACACACACACACACACACACACACACACACACACACACACACACACACAGTTGTTTACAAAATGGTGACCTTCAGCATGTCAAGAGTAATCACCATGGAGCATCGATTTTGTAAATCGACCGGGCACATGACTATCTTCCATTGAGCTCTCCTAACGATCTCTTTGATTAGTTGAGCTGCTGATAATCTAGTTACACAAGAAATTAAAGCTCCTAAGATTCCTAAAGGAAATGTCCCCATGCATATTTCATTATGTGTTTGCTTGCATTGTGCGAGCGTTGGCTAGAGTCACCTCTACAAAGCCCAGCCCAACAGGCCGGGAGACAGGAGGGGAGGAACTCAGAGGTCAACCGTTCACTGAACAGAGGTCAACCGTTCACTGAACAGAGGTCAACGGTTCACTGAACAGAGGTCAACGGTTCACTGAACAGAGGTCAACGGTTCACTGAACAGAGGTCAACCGTTCACTGAACAGAGGTCAACCGTTCACTGAACAGAGGTCAACCGTTCACTGAACAGAGGTAAACGGTTCGCTGCCCAGAGGTCAACCGTTCACTGAACAGAGGTCAACCGTTCACTGAACAGAGGTCAACCGTTCACTGAACAGAGGTCAACCGTTCACTGAACAGAGGTCAACGGTTCACTGAACAGAGGTCAACGGTTCACTGAACAGAGGTCAACGGTTCACTGAACAGAGGTCAACCGTTCACTGAACAGAGGTCAACCGTTCACTGAACAGAGGTAAACGGTTCGCTGCCCAGAGGTCAACCGTTCACTGAACAGAGGTCAACCGTTCACTGAACAGAGGTCAACCATTCATTGCCCAGAGGTCAAACGTTCACTGCCCAGTAGTGGAGAAAGGAGGAGCAAAGGACCGGAGAGACCCTGGAAATGGAGGAAGAGGAGCAACGTACTGTCGAAGTAGCTGGTGTCGTCCTCCGACTCCAGCTGAGGGATGAACTCGGCCTTCTGCCTCAGCAGGCCGTTCCAGTCCAGCTCCGTGAAGAAGCCGTGCTGCTTCACCTCGTACGCACTCCCTGTGCACAGGAAGCAGGGTTTAGTGAACATCGGGTCTCATTGGGTGTGGATGCCGACCCGATGGTCGCTGGCTGTGTGTCTGTGTGGGGGTGACCTGTGTGTGTCTGTGTGGGGGTGACCTGTGTGTGTCTGTGTGTGAGTGTGTGTGTGTGTGTGTGTGTGTGTCTGTGTGTGTGTCTGTGTGTGTGTCTGTGTGGGGGTGACCTGTGTGTGTGTGTGTGTGTGTGTGTGTGTGTGTGTGTCTGTGTGGGGGTGACCTGTGCCCAGCCGCTCCAGGGGGTTCTGCCTCAGCAGCTTGCAGATCAGGTCCTGGGCCTCCAGGGGGAGGGCCTCTTCGTCCTCAGGCCAGATGATCTCGTCTAGAACCCCGACAGAGGAGAAAGGACGCCTCAGTTCAGCAGCTCCTCTGGGAAATAAGGCCCTTATTCCTATTGATCTCAGCCTGCTGTTTTTATTGTATGCTCTCCGTATTGATCCAGAAGACAATAACTGAGATCTGAGAGACGATACGACCCGCTCAGTTATTTACAGGGTAACCCTAGGACACGCATCACTCAAGGACGCCCAGGGAAACTCATGGTGCATAGATATGTACAGGAAGACACGTGCACATAAGATGTATGAAATCAATGCAGGGTTTGTGGACATCGATTTCCACTTTCATCAGAGAGAAATCAAAGCATAAACCATCTGTGAAGGGAAGATGCTAACGGGTTTCCCCTCGAGTCTCATGGCCGTGTGCATCAGGCAGCCCGCTTTGCTTTTAACGATCAGATCATCTCTCTGTTCTGCTGCTCTCTTCTGCCCTCAGAACGTCTCACTTACAGAACAGAACCAGAGATAAGACAGCACTATCAGCAGGGAGGAACACACTTCTATTTATCTAGCTAAAGATCTTTGATTGAATACAACACTTGTAAGCGTAGAACAATGAAAGGGACGGAAGCACTGGCCCTTTCTTTGCTGACATTGTTTCTGCAAATTTTTACCTGGCAAGTGTTGGCGAGGCAGCATATCACAAAGAAATACCAAATTGAATAGGCCCCGCCCCCCGCCCAAGGCCCCGCCCCCCGCCCCCTCCCTGTGGTGTGTGTGGGGCCGGCTTACCGCTGATGACCTGTCCAAACAGCTCCTCCGGGGTGTCCCCGAAGAAGGGGGCGCAGCCCACCAGGAACTCGTACAGGATGACCCCCATGGCCCACCAGTCCACGGGCTTGCCGTAGCCCTGCCTCAGGATGACCTCTGGGGCGATGTACTCCGGCGTGCCGCACACCTGGGGAGCAGAGGCACGGCACCCCGTTAGGCACAGACTCCACAACAAGGCTGCAGCTTAAAAGATTTGCCCAAATTTGCAAAGATTTGCCCAAATCTGTTTGGATACTAAGAGACCGTACACTGGTTGATTGATGTGGAAGCATGCAGTTTTCAGTTTTGTTTCCAACAGCCTGACACGAATATAAAAGGATTACACCCGGCAAAGCCAAAAACATTTTCAATTGGCTGTGATAGTCCAACCGTTTTGCAGAGGTTAATTCAAATGATTTTGAAACATCTTTAACCATCTTTGTTTTCGCTCACACACGGCGGACACAGTGGTCTCCCCGCTGATCTTATGAAGATGCATTTAATCATGAGGTTCGGAGCTGGGCGACCACACGCAGAGATGCTCTTGGTTGCTGGCTTGGAGCTTACGGTGTCACATGGCCAGAAGAGATGCCACTAACACCCTGAAACATCTTGCTACAACAAGGTGGACACAAAGGCATCTTCTTTTATACACTAACACCACGTCTCTTCACAGTCAGGGGAAAGGAGATCTCCAGAGTGTATGGAGAAGTGATGTGAGGCTGACCTGTTTGTCCAGGAACTCTCTGGTGTCCTTCTCGATGTGGCCTTCATACAGGTTAGTGGTGAGGCTCATCAGACCGATCTTAGACAGACCAAAGTCGGTCAGCTTAATGTGGCCCATGGACGTGATCAGAAGGCTACGGGAACACAGAGAGCTCAGTATGAAACACACATCCATAGTTTGGAATCTTTGATATATTCATAGAAATACGTAAGGGAACAGATTTAGGTTAGACCTATGAACACAAAATACAAAGAGAGACACTGGTACAATACATCATGTATTTACACTCATCTGGGTGCATGCTCTTACTTGTCGGGTTTGAGGTCTCTGTGCACGATGCCGTAGTTGTGCAGGTACTCCAGGGCCAAGACCGTCTCTGCAAAGTACATGCGAGCCATGTCCACCGGCAGGGCGCCGATGTTCTTCAGCAGAGTGGCACAGTCCCCGCCTGGGGGGCGCACACACACACACACACACACACACACACACACACACACACACACACACACACACACACACACACACACACACACACACACACACACACACACACACACACACACACACACCATGAGAGAGAGCCAGGGAGAATCTGAATAACACAGAAGGTTGTATAGTAAAAGGGCACACGGTACATATCATCCCATGCTGACGCAAAAGAAGAACAGCCTGCAGCGGGCAGATACGAGCAGCCATGACGGCGATGGAGTGACCAAACCCTCCTCAACCAGGAGGACAGCGGGGGGGCCTTACCCTCCACGTACTCCATGACCATGCAGAGGTGCCTCCTGGTCTCGAAGGAGCAGAACATGGACACCACGAAGGGGTTCTCGGCGAAGGTCAGGATGTCCCTCTCCACGAAGGCCTGCTGGATCTGGTTCCTCAGGATCAGGTTCTGCTTGTTGATCTTCTTCATGGCGAAGCGCTGCCGCGTCTCCTTGTGGCGCACCAGGAACACCGCCCTGTGGGGGGCACGGGGGGGGGGTCCGTTACAGCAGGTACATACCCCCCTTCATAAACCACAAGAACCAGGAACACCGCCCTGTGGGGGGGGGGGTCTGTTACAGCAGGTACATACCCCCCCTTCATAAACCACAAGAACCAGGAACACCGCCCTGTGGGGGGGGGGGTCCGTTACAGCAGGTACATACCCCCCGTCATAAACCACAAGAACCAGGAACACCGCCCTGTGGGGCGCACGGGGGGGGGGGTCCGTTACAGCAGGTTCAAACCCCCCGTGAGGAGCATGAGGGGATGTAGGAACCTTTACGCCGGGTACCGAACCCCCGTCATAAACCACAAGAAGATCTGTGGATCTCCATTATAAATGTAAAAATAAAATGAGGGAAGGTCTGGCGAAAAAACTAAAAGCCTCAAAGGAAATGAAAGTCTCGGAAACAAGAATTTACATTTTGGCCATTTAGCAGACGCTTTTATCCCAAGCGACAATAAGTATATTTGTCATAAGAAGTGAAACAATATATCACTGTCGGTACAGTAAAGATAGAGCCATAGAACCAAGTGCAAGCACTAACAATCGCTAGGCTAACCCGTTCCCCGTATACAACAGTGACAGCTAACATACAGAACAGTGCGTTACCATCAGAGTGGTGGACAGGGCTTCAAACGGAGGTCGTAACCTTGAGCTCTGAACTAGCTTACAGTCACAGGGAGGGACAGAGACATGAAACCAACAGGGAGAAACGAAGAGCAGACTGTGAGAGCAGGGCCTCGTACCCATAGGCCCCGTTGCTGATGAGTTTGATGTTCTCAAAGTCTTCCTCGCGCGGCGGTTTGGTTTTGGTCTGCGGGGCGACTGCGGCGCCTCGGCCCTGAAACACAAAACGGACCTCAGACAGGAATCCAACCCCACTGTGCACCCATAAGCCCCGTGAGCACAAGGACCGACTGCACACGGCCTACAGCCTGTCCAGACGGGCGAGCGTGTGCTCTCACGTCTTGGGAGCCTCACAAGGTACTTGGACTAATCCAAGACTGATGAGCTATGCATTATAACGAGCTGCATCACCCGTGTTTCCAGGGGGTGTGGTCGGCGGATGTACCTTGGACTTGGTTCTAGATTCATGGATAAGGTTCAGCGATGGATGGATAACATATCGGCTATACGTTTACTTACATCTACTGAATCGTCGGTCTCAGGGGTGTCTGGGTGGCCACTGTCATAGCTGCTCAGCTGGGCCATTTCTAGAGGACCACAGACGAAAGAGTTACCCCCAGCCCAAACCACAGAGGAAGACCCCCCGGAAGAGATACCCCCCAGCCCAAACCACAGAGGAAGACCCCTCGGATTCAACCGGGGGTCCCGCTACGCAGGAGGGCATCGCCCTGCGTCTGTGGATAGGCTGGGTGGGGTGACTCTGTGGATGGGGTTACTGTGTATGCTGTGGGTGGGTGACTGTGTGGGTGGGGTTAATGTGTATGCTGTGGACGGGGTGCATCATGTGTATGGTGATGGTGGGGTGACTGTGTACGCTCTAGACAGGGTGCATCATGTGTATGGTGATGGTGGGTGACTGTGTACGCTGTAGACAGGGTGCATCATGTGTTTGTGTTACTGAGGGTGCCGGCAGAGAGCTGGCGTCACCGTACCCTCCAGGGGGTCTCTGGTGAGCCCCAGCTGGCTGATGATGTATCTGGGGATGTCCGACTTGATGCCCTGGCCTTCCTTGGCATGGCCCTCTGCTGCCTCCAACAGGTGGTAGAACTCCTCGGGGTCGAACTCCTGCACGCACACACGGGAGAGAGAGGGGGGGCTGAACAGAAGAGCCCTGAACCGTCTGAGATGAGGAGAGCCCTGCTGGGGGGCCGACAGGCTCTTGGAGGGTGGGGTACTGGTGCTGAACACCAGCACTAGGATAGTGCTGTGTTATCACAGTGCTGTTCTTAGACATCCTGCGGGCCTCAATAAAAGCTACTTCTATTGGCTGTTTGAACACACAAGTGGTTCTGCATGTACGTGGAAGATGAGCATCGCTGTGTCTAAGGTGGGCATGTGCTTCTCCCCCCACCCTCAGCGCCCAGTGTCCAAGGCCACAGACTCCCCCACACATTAAACCATATCACAGTAACACCCACAGTGGGGCTGTGTGTAGGACCCCCCCTGCTGGGTGTCACGGTGGTCATCAGTCAGGACTACACTCTGAACAGCGGGGCCAGCTCCCGTGTATGACTCATCTCTCCCCCATCCTCCCTCCTCCCTCCCTCGCTATCCGATGGACTCTCATCTTGCCGTCCCTCGTTCCACCCTTATTGGTATTAACTCCCCTCTCCCCTCTCTCCTCCTCATCTCTCCCCTCCCTCCTCTTCTCTCCCCTCTCCTCTCTCCCCTCTCCCCTCCTCTTCTCTCTCCTCCTCCTCTCTCCCCTCTCTCCTCCTCCTCTCTCCCCCTCTTCTCTCCCCTCTCTCCTCCTCCTCTCTCCCCCTCCCCTCTCCCCTCTCTCCTCCCCCTCTCTCCTCCCCCTCTCTCCTCCTCCTCTCTCCTCCTCTCTCCTCTCACTCCTCTCTCCTCCTCCTCTCTCCTCCTCCTCTCTCCCCTCTCTCCTCCTCTCTCTCCTCCTCTCTCCTCTCTCCCCTCTCTCCTCCCCCTCTCTCCTCCTCCTCTCTCCTCCTCCTCTCTCCACTCTCTCCTCTCTCCTCCTCTCTCCTCTCTCCCCTCTCTCCTCCTCCTCTCTCCTCCTCCTCTCTCCTCTCTCCCCTCTCTCCTCCTCTCTCCCCTCTCTCCTCCCCTCTCTCCTCCTCCTCTCTCCCCTCTCCCCTCTCTCCTCCTCTCTCCCCTCTCTCCTCCCCTCTCTCCTCCTCCTCTCTCCTCCTCCTCTCTCCCCTCTCCCCTCTCTCCTCCTCCTCCTCTCTCCTCCTCCTCTCCCCTCTCTCCTCCTCTCCCCTCTCTCCTCCTCCTCTCTCCTCCTCCTCTCTCCTCCCCTCTCTCCTCCTCCTCTCTCTCCTCCTCCTCTCTCCTCCTCTTCTCTCCCCTCTCCCCTCTCTCCTCCTCCTCCTCTCTCCTCCTCCTCCTCCTCCTCTCTCCTCCTCCTCTCTCCTCCCCCTCCTCTCTCCCCCTCCTCTCTCCCCTCTCTCCCCCTCCTCTCTCCCCTCTATCCTCCATTACTATCGTCTCATCTCTCGTCTTGGGTATTAGAGAGATGATTGTCGGGGGGGTGGGGGGCGGCTACTGATATTAATAACAAAGCTGCACACTAGCAGTTATGAGAGGTGCAGAACTGCAAGTGTGTGTATGCTAACTCAATTACCCCTTCGTCTAATTTAAAACTCCCAGTGGAATGCAATTAATTAATTGCTCCGCTTAAATCTTTTGACACCGAGTGCAGGATTGATCTAGAATGTTAATTAAGCAGGAGCATGATAGTCTTTGCAGTGTGAAAATCCAATTACTTGTAAATATGGGAATATGCTTCACTGTAATTGCTGTAATTTACAGTGGCATGGAATATGAAAATGTTATGTCTTAATGGTGTACAGGAAGGCATATACTGTATTAATATTAATAGAAGCATTAAAAGTGAGTCAAGAAATATTCGTTCCATTCCCAAAAAATTAAAGATCAAGATGTGAGAGTATCATAATTCCACGCATTGAATGAATTCTACACACATTTGTAATAATATTAGTAATTATAAAAACATCTAGTTTGCCAAAAAGCTTCATGAGGAAGAAATGAACCCTGATGACCAAAAGGTTTGGCTGCGCGGCGACTCTTACCAGACACTCAAGCAGGCGAGCGGGCCGGGCGATCACGATCATCAGCTTCCTGACCAGCTGCGTCACGAAGGCCACCTCCACACTCTCCGAGCGCTCGTGGGCCTGGAAACACAGGACCTCACGTTACTCACACGTTACAGTGGACACACACAGGACCTCACGTTACTCACATGTTACAGTAGACTGTTCTCACGTTACTCACATGTTATAGTGGACACACACAGGACCTCACGTAACTCACACGTTACAGTGGACTGTTCTCACGTTACTCACATGTTATAGTGGACACACACAGGACCTCACGTTACTCACATGTTACAGTAGACTGTTCTCACGTTACTCACATGTTATAGTGGACACACAAAGGACCTCACGTAACTCACACGTTACAGTGGACTGTTCACAATGTCTACTGCGATTCAGGACCTTTACTGAATACAGGGTTCTTGGAGCCCAGCACCAATGCTAAATGTGTACCAGGATAATATATTAATATGCATTAGGAGCTTGTCCTCTCTATAACCCCAATGAAAGCAGCTCTGGGGTTTGATAACATGGATAACAATCCAAGGGACGTTATGGCTGGAGATGAAACCAGTTGATGGTTTGGCCTCATCGATTGGCTACATCGATGGCTACAGTCGGTGTTTCTTTGATTCTTCATTCAGAGCCTTCTGTATTCGGCTCTTCCTCTGACCTTGGAGTGGCTGAACCACTCCCCGGCCTTCACCAAGAAGAAGCGAATGAACGGGCAAACAAACGTCATCTCTAGGACCATCTCTTCTGGCTTAACCAGGCAACGCAAGGTCCTTTAAATCAGCATTCCTCTCGCGTCACATTCACCCTAAAACGCCCTGCCAGCTCCGAGACACAGCAATTTATCACCGATCCACAGTATCAGACCGGGAACACATCCCCTGGCTCCCAGCACCACTGGGAGAGGGAACTGGGAGAAAGAATGGGTTGAAACGCAAAGTGTGTGTATGCTTGAGTTAAACATGCATCATGTTGGGGCCCGTGTGTGTCTGCCACCAGGCACGCGGTCGTCCCCCGCGTCTGCACGGCCGGCCGGTGGCGAGCCTGTTAATAAACAATGTGTTGGCCTTGGCCCGTGTGTGGGAGCGGGCTAATAGAGACACGACGGGGCCCGCGGACAGACAGACGGCCAGCACCCCGCGGGGCCCCCCGTGGCCCCCCCACGGTCCCTGAATAATTTATAACTAATGAAAGCCGGAGATGAGAGCCGCTGTTTATGTACTGTATGTGTGTGCTAAACACAGGTATGGAGCGCGCTGTGTGCGGCGAGATGGGAGCGTGGGAGATTGATTATGTGTGCTCACCGTATAGCGCTGTGATCGGTGAATGATGGACGGCTGAGGGACTGCCTTGAGGGGCAGGCTGGCTAATTAACCAGTCAGAGAGAGAGTGTGTGTGTGTGTGTGTGTGTGTGTGTGTGTGTGTGTGTGTGTGTGTGTGTGTGTGTGTGTGTGTGTGTGTGTGTGGACTGTATATATCTGGTTGTCAGGTGCACTGTATATCCACAACCAAGGGTCTAATGGGAGACCGTGTCCCTCGTGGCCATAATTATATGTTAACAGCTTGTATGTGTTGTTGGCACACAGCATTCCATCTCAAAGGGAAGGTCAACAAAGACAACCACGTCATTCCCAATGTAACGCGTTTACCCATGACTTCTTTCCTCTGCTGGACTTCAGCTGCTCCTTTGTAGAAGATAACCCCATGCTGAAGGTTGTTGCGGCGCTTTATGAAAGAAGGACCTTTCTACAAAGATTTGTATAACCGTTTTTTTTTCAAAGTTTAAGTTGTGATCCAGAAACCTTCACAAAGGTAAATGACATCCTCCTCTGGCTGGAGCTTCCAGAACAAGGAAAGCGAACGAAAGTGACTGATGGTGATGCTGGGGACCAATCGACATGCTGTCCCCCCCCCCCCCCCCCCCATACCCTCAGGTGACCGACAGCGGGATCGAACAGGGTCTCCCAGGGTTGGCTCCAGGGCATGGCCAGGCGACGGGGTAGGCGGTTGCCATGGTGATAGCGTGGCGGGTCACAGCGTCCCCCAACAGGGGACGGATGGGGGGGGGAGAGGAGGGGAGGGGCGTAGGGGAGCGGTCTGACAGTAGGAAGGAGGAGAGGATGTGGAGGAAGCAGAAGGAGAGAGGCCTCCTGCTGGCTGGGTAATGGGGTCACGACACGAGGAGCGGGGACAGGACTGATGGTGGGGCTCCGGCTGCTGGAGACAGCGCTCTGGCCCCTCTGACGGGGAGAGAGATGAGAGGCCTGAGGCACGAGGGGATGGAGAGGTCGGGGGATTGATGGACCACCTGCACATCCACGGTGGGGATGGAGACGGAGCAGAACAAAGGAGCTGGACGACCCGCGACGACGTCATGCATGTCCCTGGTCAACCTGCCCTTCTGCCCCATAGCCCGGAGAGACAACCACGGCCAACAGGCCCTCTGAGGCTGAAGGAGCTCTCTGCTTGGTGTGTGTCTGCTGCTTCGTGGCCTTCAGCCTCACTCAGATAATAACACAGGCAGCTGACATTACCAGGGAAGGTCTAAGTTAACTGAAGCATCAAGAGGAGAATGCTTTTTAAATAATTTAAGCATTAACACAGGTATATATAACCATGAAACAAAATAAAAGGCAAGTGATGAAACCAACTAATTAAAACTAAATTATTAAAGATAAAAACATGTAAGTAATACATGAATCAATGAATCTCCAAACTACTAATGAGATCTCTAGAGCTCTAAGACCCACGGACCGGTAGGCCTATGATGCCAGACAACTGATCACTCACAATCAATTTAACGGCGCAGGTTCAGCACCTTATTGATTGGTTTTTCCAACGACATTACGCGGTTTCTTTTAGCAGGCAACCAACGTGTCTGATCCAACTCTCCAACTCCACTGAAGTGTGAGGAGGCCCAGACACAACCACAGAACCATAGCAATTTTTCGCTTTGGCAGCATGAAAGAGTTCCATCACTCCAACAAAAAGCCGGACTAAATTGAACCGAAATGGACTCAACTGAGCAGTCTGGAACTCCCTCCTTCCTCCAGCTCTTTGCGCACACCTTCCACTCGCTTCTCCTCATCATCTCTCCCAGCAGCTCCTCTTCGTCCTCAAGCCTCCTCTGCCACGACACTCCAGACATGACTCCGTCCAAAAGGATCAACACCTGCCACAGGGCTCCCAGAGAGCGACGCAGCCGTAGGCTGTGGCAGGCCGCCATTCCACCCGCTCACTGCCTCATGGCCGGCTTGTTGTGACCGCGCTGGCTGCTCCCCTAACACCTCCTCCTCCTCTAGCACCTGCGGCCAATCAGAGGCTAACAGGTGATGTCATCCTCCAGCCTGCGATGGCGGCAGGGTCGTGTGTGTGTGTGTGTGTTTAGGATGTGATCCAAGTGGTGGAATGTCTTGACTGAGATCGGACCCCCTCCAGAAGCATTCTAACAGGCTCCTGTTCCCCCCCACACACCTCCCCCCCCCCGACTCAGGGAGAGAGCGGGATGCTTCCATCAGCCAATCACAGACATCCCCCCCCCCCCCAGCCTTCCTGGTCCCTAAACTGTGTATCCCTCCTTCTCTCCCCCCCCCTCCCTCCGTCTGGGAGAGTCATCCGTCAGCGCTGCTGACTGCTGGAGGGTGAAATTAAAATCAGGGTGGGTGATGCCTCTATGTGGGGACGAAAGAGAGAGAGAGAGAGAGAGAGAGAGAGGGAGAGAGAGAGAGTGAGAGGAAAAGTGAGAGTGAGAGTGAGTGAGAGTGAGAGTGAGAGTGAGAGAGAGAGAGAGAGAGAGAGAGAGAGAGAGGGAGAGAGGTCTGGGATTAACAGTTAGTTCCATCCCATCTTCCACCAGACCCACATTCTGCTCGGTACTCACTCTGATCAGGTGCTGATAGAGGTGTAAAAAGGGGCAACGTGTAGCCACTGGTATGCGTGTGTATGATACATGGGCGGGGTGGGGGGGCGGGGCGGGGTGGGGGGGCGGGGCGGGGTGGGGGGGCGGGGCGGGGCGGGGGGGGCGCGGGCCATATGGCCCGGCATCAGGCAGTACCTGCAGTGATCATCTTCTCCTGGCCGTTGGGCCGGTCAGAAGCAGGCTGGCTCGCAGCTATGACATCACTGGCCAGAGACAGCCCTAACGATGATGGGTGAGGCAGGGGGGGGTGCGTCACCGGGTGGGTTGGTCCTCACCAGACCGACCGTGACCGGGGGGAGGGGGGGGGGGGGGGGTGTGTACACTCACACATGACGTCTCACTCCGGAGAGGTGTGTGAGTCCAACACCTGGAATCAGGCCGTACAGGCTGTCCCGGTCCCGGGGTGAGAGACGGGGGTAAGAACTGGGAATGAACATCCTCCGTTGGTCCGGATGCGCTTACAGGTCAACAGCAGAAGAAGGCTGTTTACATCCATACAAGAACCCACTCACATCCTCCCCCAGGCCCAGCAGGGTGGAGGACCCACTCACATCCTCCCCCAGGCCCAGCAGGGCGGAGAACCCACTCACATCCTCCCCCAGGCCCAGCAGAGGAGAGAACCCACTCACATCCTCCCCCAGGCCCAGCAGGGTGGAGGACCCACTCACATCCTCCCCCAGGCCCAGCAGAGGAGAGAACCCACTCACATCCTCCCCCAGGCCCAGTTGGGTGGAGGACCCACTCACATCCTCCCCCAGGCCCAGCAGGTTGGAGGACCCACTCACATCCTCCCCCAGGCCCAGCAGGTTGGAGGACCCACTCACATCCTCCCCCAGGCCCAGCAGGTTGGAGGACCCACTCACATCCTCCCCCAGGCCCAGCTGGGTGGATGACCCACTCACATCCTCCCCCAGGCCCAGCTGGGTGGAGGACCCACTCACATCCTCCCCCAGGCCCAGCAGGTTGGAGGACCCACTCACATCCTCCCCCAGGCCCAGCTGGGTGGAGGACCCACTCACATCCTCCCCCAGGCCCAGCTGGGTGGAGGACCCACTCACATCCTCCCCCAGGCCCAGCTGGGTGGAGGACCCACTCACATCCTCCCCCAGGCCCAGCAGAGGAGAGAACCCACTCACATCCTCCCCCAGGCCCAGCAGGGCGGAGGACCCACTCACATCCTCCCCCAGGCCCAGCTGGGTGGAGGACCCACTCACATCCTCCCCCAGGCCCAGCAGGGTGGAGGACCCACTCACATCCTCCCCCAGGCCCAGCTGGGTGGAGGACCCACTCACATCCTCCCCCAGGTCTAGTGTTGGCCGTGCGGTGAACACTCACATCCTGCATCAGCTTCTCCAGGCTCTCCTGCAGCTCGTAGAAGTAGCGCGAGGTGATGAGGCCCTCGCGGCTCTTCTGCAGGCAGTCCCTGGACAGCTCCGTCAGCTGGTGGTGGATGAAGCTCAGCACCCCGTCCGCCAGCGGCTGCACCGTGTCCGGGGCCCAGGACGAGAGCAGCTCCGCCAGGCGCACCTCCATCTGAGCCCTGGCCTGGGGGGGAGGGGTGGGGGGGAAGGGGTGAGGAGGGGGGAGGAGGGGTGGGGAGGGGGGAGGAGAGGGAGTCACAGGGAGGCTTTGAGACGGATAAACGGGAACATTGAACATTAAAGAAGGCTCATCAAATAGAATGCAAGATCCTTTTATTATGCTATTAATAATTAAGAAATATTGATCCACTGTTAAAATGTTAAGCTATGACGTGAAGCTGATTGAAGAAATCCATTATTGAAGGTGTTTTTTTTTCTGCATACATACCTTGGGGAACCTCTCCTTGTACACATGATTCATCATCACGATCTCATGGTCAAAGGAGATGGGGGAGCGCCCAGGGCTAAGGATAAAACACACAGGTTACAAAGAAATGAGTTGGTGAAACAAATCCCTCCCATCCCGATGTCGGATTAGTATGGACTGAGGCCAGCGGGATGGACGTCCCGGGATAGAAGCTTACTGTGAGAGCGGGTTTGTGTTGGACAAAATAACTTTGAGAAGACCCCTATGGTGTCAACCAGAGTGAGTGTGTGTGTGTGTGTGTGTGTGTGTGTGTGTGTGTGTGTGTGTGTGTGTGTGTGTGTGTGTGTGTGTGTGTGTGTGTGTGTGTGTGTGTGTGTGTGTGTCATAGAGGCAGACCACATGGGGCTACAACGATGTCCATGACAGCGCCCGCTTCAAAACCTCCCCGATGATGACAGGCATGGCTGAACGCGAGCAGCGCGCGTCTCCTGAGACCAGAACATCCCGTGTGTTGGAGAGCAGCGTCCCTGTGTCTGTCAGTACCAGGTCACTGGTTCAAGGGTCAGTCCTCCAGACACCAGAGACAGAGAAGCTTCTCTCCTTTAGTCCAGCGGGGGCCCCCAAAGAACACAATCTCCCAGTAACCTGAGGCCCTCATTGCCCCGGGATCCCAGCTGAATAACACTGGCCTTTCCTCCTCCCAGGCCATCCCTGTTTGATTACCCTCCGCTGTCTCTGAAGGGAGACATCACAGCAGCAGCGGCACTGACCTCCACCTGCCTTGGCCTTCATTCACAACACGACAGCAGTGAGAGGGGGCAGGTCCTATGAGGACCGACCGTGTGTGAACACAGGATGTCATGTTTCATCATGGATAGATTCTGATCTGGCGGCCATAAATGAAGCCGTCAACATGATAAGTAACCGCACCTTCTGTAAGCTCCACCAAACTCTCCAGTTGTTGAACTCTTATGTTTTGGTGCCTACTCCAATTTTTATTGTATGCTCTGCTTTGGATGAATACATCTTCAAAGTGACTAAATATCAAATAACAACTATGCAGTCCAGTTTGTAAATGTCTTGACCCCTACTTCTTCCAGCTTATCTGCTATTAACTGTGTAATTCTATGTGAAATCGAATAAAAATAATAATTAATAAAAAAAAAGAAGGTAAAATCAATTCAATAATTGTTGTTATGACAAATAATGAAAGCAACTGTTAATAATATAACTATTGTGATCATTTAAATTGATAAACAAGTACCGTACTGAACACAGCAATAAGCCAAGGAAATACTAATTGAAAGACAAAGACAAACCCAGCCCAGACGCACTGGAGAGAGCAGGTGAGGGCTCCGTCTGCCTGGGTGAGTCATCGACAGACCAGGGGGGAGGAGGGGGAGGAGGGATGAGGTAATGCTTTAGGTCATACACTGGCAGTGTTATGGCCAATTCCAGAGCCTAATAGATATGAGAGCACCTCCAATGTGACACATAGGTCAAATATCACAACCGCACTCGATCAACAGCAATACTGAGCAAGAAGTGCGTGATGTGATGCGGACAAAACAAAAAAGACAAACGCCATCTCTGAATTAATGAGTTGTCCAATCCAATCCAAGGGTGTTACATTGGCAGCGTGGTGGGAAAAGGTCTGTTCTAGAGACTTATGGATGTCTTTTCATTTCAGGGATCTTCTCCTGGCACTAGCCGGATGATGTCTATATTAAAATGAGATAAGGGCCCTCTCTGTGGGATAGGAAACACAGGCCGCTAGACAAAGGCTAATGAGGATGAGGCTATTAGCCCGCCTTAATGGGAAACAGAAATGTCATTGGACGATACGTAAAGAAAAAAATTACACATCGTTATTTTGATCAATAATGTTCATGAGATTGCACTACTTTACCCTGAACTTTATCGGAGGTTGAGATGATTAATGGGATAAAAAAAAAACAGCGATACACACTGAATGCATGGCATTATGAAGTCCTAAATGTTTTACACACTATTTTTATTGAATTCTAAATGTGCAGCGTAAAATAGACTTTGGGGAGGAGAGATGAGGTCACTTTTGTGACAAAGGCACTAAAAATGCAAACGAGCGCATTGGTGGAGATGATTAGTGAAGTAAATCAGATGAGACATCTGATTAGAGCTATGAGATAGGGAGAGCTAGACAGGGGAGAGAGCGAGAGAGAGCGAGCGAGCGAGCAAGAGAACGAGCGAGAGAGAGAGTGAGTGCGAGAGAGAGAGCGAGCAAGAAAAAGAGCGAGAGCGAGAGCGAGAGCGAGAGCGAGAGAGAGAGAGAGAAAGCAAGAGAGAGAGCGGGCGAGAGTGCTGCTATTTCATAACTACTGTAGGCAGCTTGGGAAATGAAAAACCTAATTCACCATGACAGAGAGAGGTGGGGAGGCTAAATGTGTGAGTCTGTGTGGGTAAAACAAGTTATCTATATATTGACAAAATCTCTGACCGTAAGATTTGCCTGTGGAGCGTGAATATATGTTTATATATATACAAATATATATGTAATTGAGGATTAATCTATGTATTATTTGTGTATTATTTGTGTAAGAAGTCAGAGTAAAATTAACTAATGCAACTACAAACAATATTGTGTAGCTGACCTGAAACCGCTAAATTGACTAATCCTAGGTATGTTTTGGACGAGCCTTCCAAATTGTGCAGACATGTTTAACTTCTCCGCTGCCCGCAGGCACATGAACATGTGTGGCACGTAGAACCCGATGAGGGTGGGCTGCTAGTAGACAAGAAGAGTAGGAGGGTGAGACAGACATGCAGGCAAGACGGCTCACTGGAGAGTGAGAGGGGTAGCCATGGTGAGCTACAGGGTGAAGGGCTGCTCACAGACGAATGAAGGATCCAGAGGAGGGAAGAGAACGATGAACGGGAAACAAAGAGTTAGGCTCAGGGAAGGTGGCTCTTTAGAGCGACAGACGCTCTGCAGCCCTCACAGAAAAGACTCAATTTGCATCTCATTAATCTATGCCGCCCTCATTATTCATTGTAACTGACATACGTGTTCCACACGTGCACCGACACACACACACACTCATGCACACCAATCCATGCACACATAAACACACACCAGTCCTGCCCATCATCCTAAATCTCTAGAGTCATCGTGCCGTCTGCCAGTGCCCTCAGTGTCTCTTTATTCTCTTCACTCTTCTGAGGCGGCTGTCTGCCTGCTTTATTACCTTTCTTTCTATCTCTGTCAGTCAGCCCCCCCCCCCCCCCGGCAGTGATTCAGCCTGGTGACGTCGGCGATAGGGAGGGCTGGACACTCCGACCGGTGGGCTGTATGGACCAGTGTGAACCGGTCTCCACCGCGTGGCCACTTGGCACCCAGGGGCGTGAGGCCAGGTCTGTTCTCCGGTTAGTTACTGAGCCTGTTAATACTGAGCCGGTTAGATACTGAGCCGGTTAGATACTGAGCCGGTTAGTTACTGAGCCGGTTAGATACTGAGCCGGTTAGTTACTGAGCCTGTTAATACTGAGCCGGTTAGATACTGAGCCGGTTAGATACTGAGCCGGTTAGATACTGAGCCGGTTAGATACTGAGCCGGTTAGATACTGAGCTGGTGGAACACAGCTCGGCAAAGTGCTAAAGTACCGGTAATGAGATGACATTTGAGATGCGTAAAAAAAAACACGTAAATATGAGAATTGCACGAAGGGGAATGATATGGATGGACAACGAAGAAGGCAGATATTATAGACGGATGAGAGTGGAACAAGTGACAACGATGCATTTTGACCACCTTTCAGTACGGCAAGACAAAACAGCAGCTGATGGACAGTGGGGTAAATAGAGGGAAGAGTCACTTTGGAGGCTGGGAGGTTGACAGTGAGGGATTACAGCGAGGCGGTGAACTTGTATGGATCTCTCCCCGCTAAAGGTCCAGGGCTCTGGGGGGGGGGGGGGCAGGATGATAAGCAGTCTGAGCGGGACAGATAGTGCCGGAGAAATCCCTCCGCACCGACAGGGTGAGGAGCTCAGGCCCGCTCACTGCTGTCATGGCAGCGTCTGTCAGACCAACCTGACCTTCTAAAGACGGACACAGAGACACACACACACACACACACACACACACACACACACACACACACACACACACACACACACACACACACACACACACACACACACACACACACACACACACACACACACACACACACACTCCTATCCAGCTAGATAGGACCTCAAGGCGGGATGGGGGGCAGCCAAAGTTTGTTGTTCCGGACAGGTGTGGTAAAACTGATATATACACACAATAATTGTGCAAACCTAATTAAAGGATTTCTACTATTATTCCTTTATGGGATGTGTCTGCGACACAAGGTGTCTGCGATCTTGTGTTTGTGTGCGTCCTGTAGGTGGCGCGCGTGTGTACGTGTATGTGCTTGCTTGCACGCCAAGCTCTCTCTGTGTGTGTGTGTGTGTGTGTGTGTGTGTGTGTGTGTGTGTGTGTGTGTGTGTGTGTGTGTGTGTGTGTGTGTGTGTGTGTGTGTGTGTGTGTGTGTGTGTGTGTGTGTGTGTGTGTGTGTGTGCGCGCGCGTGCGTGCGTCCTGTAGGTGGCGCGTGTGTGTGTGTGTGTGTGCGCGTGCGTGCGTGCGTGCGTGCGTGCGTGTGTGTGTGTGTGGGCCCACCTGAGGCTGCGGGAGCGAGGCCTCATGTTGGGCGAGCGGCGTCCCTCCTCGTCGGTGATGCTCTCCGAGCTGAAGTGCTTGGTGAGGAAGTGGAGCTCGTCCGGCGTGGGCTGGAAGGGGAGCTGGTGCAGCTTCTCCTGGGACGAGCAGGAGGACTGGGAGGAGCAGAGAGACCACACGTTACAGCCAGCAGCTCCCCCGGTGGACCGGAGGACGGGACACACCGCAGACCGCGCTGCGCGCCTCGTTGTTATGGACGGTACAACAGGAGGACTAGCACGGAGGCTGCTACGGTTAGCTTCACTGCTTCACTTCTGTCACACAGACCAGCATCTTATTTTACACAAGAGTAAAGTTATTAAGCTTCGTTCCTCAACAGCCACATAGCAACAATACAATATATAATATAAAGGAAATAGACACATTTTAATATGTAAAAATTTGTAGCAGAAATGTAAAGTGATCAAATGGTAGTGGTACCAGCCACGATTGATTCTAGTGCACAACGCAGTGCAGTGCAAAAATGTTGTGCAATTACAGAAAAACATATCAGATATACTAATAGTCTATTGTTGTATTGTGTGGGGGTCGGTACGTGGATATGGGACTCATGCACACTTCATGCCCACATTAGACTCCCATGGTCACCACATTGGTTTGGGTGATCTACCCTCTATCCCAGTGAGAGGAGGGCGGGAGGGACCTACTGAGACGGTGGAGCTGGGCGTGTTGGTGCCATAACCAGAGGAAGGGAGGGAGGCCAGGGACCAGCGTCTGCCATCCGTCCTGGTCGACGAGGAGCGGGCGAGAGAGATAGAGAAACACGATGTTTAACAGGTGGGAGATGTACCTCGGGACCGTATGGACAAGATGCAGCGCCCGGGATCAGACACACACAAAGCCATTCACTAAGAACAGGAAAGGGTTTCATAACGCAGCACAGGCATCAGAACAGAGAGGGGCTGAGCAAAGAGAGCGCAGTGAAGCCATGCGGTGTTGGAAACACATTCACCTCTGGACAGAGCAATGGATCAGTAAATCATCCTGCTGCATAACGCTGATAACTGATAGCAGCTAGTAGTGAATAACACTGATAACTGATAGCAGTTAGTAGTGAATAACACTGATAACTGATAGCAGTTAGTAGTGAATAACACTGATAACTGATAGCAGTTAGTAGTGAATAACACTGATAACTGATAGCAGTTAGCAGTGAATAACACTGATAACTGATAGCAGTTAGTAGTGAGTAACACTGATAACTGATAGCAGTTAGTAGTGAATAACACTGATAACTGATAGCAGTTAGTAGTGAGTAACACTGATAACTGATAGCAGTTAGTAGTGAATAACACTGATAACTGATAGCAGTTAGCAGTGAATAACACTGATAACTGATAGCAGTTAGTAGTGAGTAACACTGATAACTGATAGCAGTTAGTAGTGAATAACACTGATAACTGATAGCAGTTAGTAGTGAATAACGGTGATAACTGATAGCAGTTAGTAGTGAATAACACTGATAACTGATAGCAGTTAGTAGTGAATAACGCTGATAACTGATAGCAGTTAGTAGTGAATAACGCTGATAACAGTTAGTAGTTACTTTATCAGCACAGTGATTCATTGCCCCTGGCTGCGTGCGCAGCCCACCGTGTTTGGCAGCGGGGAATCCAGCTAAATTCGGCTGGACATTGTCTTGCAGCATGCGGAGAGAGTGAAGCCCTTCGTCTAGAACAGCCTGCAGGCTCTCAGTGAGGCCTTCAGTCTGGGGCCACTCAGACATGTTCTACAGTCAGGGCTCGGGGGCAAGAGAGGGGCAGGGGGGGCAGGCGAGGAGCGCTTCACAGTCAGGGCTCGGGGGCAAGAGAGGGGCAGGGGGGGCAGGCGAGGAGCGCTTCAGTCAGAGCCGAGGTGACGTTACCTGTCCGCTCTGTGGCCGTGACTGTTAAAAAAAAATAAAGACACACGTATTTAATAACCTTTTGTTTATATTGAGGGTTGTTAAATGCACAAACCCCATACACACCATGATGCACACTCAATATATATATAAAGTCCACATTTTGAGGGGGTTTGTTACAGAACTTCACCACTTGATGTCACTGTTGTCCCATCATTCAAAGCGCTGCATCACAGTGATGCCACCACACATAAGCATCCCCAGTGAAACACAGAACTCCTTTGAAAATACACATAATGACCAAAAAACTAGCTGTGTATCTTTGCCCTCCAATGCAATGTATTTAATCCTACTCCGAGCAGCTGTCAACAGTGGCAGGCGTCATAGAACAGTCCAATAAAGGTCTCAGCTTGGCGCACACACAGAGAACCATCAGACAGACAAGCTTTCGTGCCTTTACGTCACATCACATAAGGACATGCCCTCGCCTGCTCCTCAAAGTCCCCCTCCTTAATTACCTTCTAAACTGAACGCATTGGGAGATATTATGCAGAATGAATGACAACCTCAGACCTCCTCTTGGACTTGTCATTGGCTCTCACATAATCATCCTCATCCTCATGGTTATCACCCCCCCCCCATCAAGCAGCACACTATTCCATCTAGACACCGCTGACATTAAAGGCTGAACTATGGAGCGTCCGTCACTCAGGATCAATGTATTCTACTTGGTCTCCAGCACCTCCGATCCAAAACCATCACCATATTTGTGGAAGGAAATCGAGTGCAGTGGAGTGGAGTACATTTAGATTCATGAATAATACGACTGTCTGGTTTTATATGAGAGTTTAACAGCCATTGCTCCGGTCACCGGAACATATAAATGATGTACGCTGATAAATGACATGCATTTCGTTGCTATTGATTCATATTTCACTCACTGACCCACTAGGGTACTGGAGCTTTCACCTGAGGTCGCTTTGCATCTCCCAGTGCCGTCTTTATTCAGCTGTACTGCCTATAGATGGCAGACTGTCCTCCAAGGAGACTTTAGTACATTTACTGAAGCTATACCAATTCAAAACAAAGTGTTTCAAGAGGCATCATTGAAACCTCAGCACATCTTCATACCGTGTCAGTACTAACTTTACTTTATGTTTGAACCATTTGATTTAAGTTATGAGCAGGGCTGATAGCGAACAGCAGAGCCCCCACAGCACATAATGGGGTCAATAACCCCCAAACTGGGTGAGGTGAACCCCTTCCAGCTAGCACTGGGCAGCACGCTCCTTGGCACACCCTAGAAGAAAGCATGGAGGACATGTTGGCTGTACTGGACGCCCGTCTCACCTCCGTGCAGGAACGAAGGAGAAGTGTGCGGCGGTGTTGGGGGAGAAGTTGCGAGGGCTGTCTAGGGGGCTGGTCCCTGGGAGAGAAAGAGAGAGGGGAGGGATCGTTAATAATAACACAATGAAATGCAAAGATCAATGCCTTGTTCTTTGGTCCTAAAAGGACCGATGTTAAGACCGACCCCCTGGGTGAAGTACAGACCCGGACAGCCATGAGGGGCAGTGAGAGGAACATTACGACCAGCACGGGACAGAGCTGCACTCTGCACAACACGCAATGCATTAGAACAAATAGAAGCACTTCTTCCTGAAGTTGGATGCACAGAGACGCAGGTGATGGAGAGTCTGAGCGGCAGGGGGACTGACCACTCATCACCCGCTGGGTGATTGGGATCTTAAAGGGGAGGCTCTTTTTACAAACAGGTTCGATTCATACTGCACTACACTCAAATCACAACCATCAAGCACTGTATAAAAAAAGTAATGGCAGAAGAAAAACACATGCAAATACACTATAAAACTCTGCGTGGATTAATAAGACAGGAGAAGAGCCCCGATGGGTTGTGAAGCATTCCGAATGCATAATTAATCGCTCCATTTCCATTTTGTTTGGCAGCACGTCGGAGCAGGTCTGAATCTCAAATATCCATATCAGCGTTCGCCGTGTGTCAGCATGCTAACTGCTCCGAGACGCTTTTCGTTTTCAAACCCTGCTCCCATCCCTGCCCAGATTGTGTGTAAATGGAAGCATGGTCTCAAGGGGTCTATTACCCCTGTAGAGTTAGCTTTCACACACCCATGTCACTAGAAAAGTGTGTGTGTGTGTGTGTGTGTGTGTGTGTGTGTGTGTGTGTGTGTGTGTGTGTGTGTGTGTGTGTGTGTGTGTGTGTGTGTGTGTGTGTGTGTGTGTTAACTCGAGAATAAAACTACATTTTTTTCAAGAATCTTTGAGAAGAACCCACTTATCTTTGCAAAGAAAAATTGCAACTCTGCAGCAAAACGTTTACAAAGTGACAAACTGGGCACTGATGTGAGGCAAGGCAAGGAGCTCCACCCAACGGTGGTGTTGTCCCTCGGTGCCCACTGGCAGAAGGACTCCTGTCGGAGCAGATGTGAAGCCTAAGGGTCGTCCGCTCCATCAGCTCAGTGGGACATGGATTACAGAGCCTTGCCCGAAGGACGGTGGCTATAGGCCAGATTCTGGACCCCAAAGAACAATACTTATCACTCACTTAATGGAGCCAGGAACTGAAGGAATATTGTAGAAGTATCTGGGCTACATGTGTGTAAAGGTGGGGGCAGCCCAACCATATGGTTGGATGTTGATATTTAGGTACCTTGTCTTCAATTAGTGATACCATTGTTACATTTTCAAGACTATATATATCCAGATCTGAGAAGTACTCTGGGGCTTACTAGGATTTTCATTGCATCAATGAATGGAATGGCAAGTGAGTTGAGAAGACACACATAAACAGTCCTTTCTAAAAGCATGCTTGTGTAATTGGTAGTTTGTGCCAACCCAGGTGCCATCAATAGGAAGGGAAAACAATTACGACAATAAAATGCATTTATTTACGTTGCCTATGATGAACCCACACAAGCCCTAGGTGTGACCATATGCACCGACAGCCTCCCTGCCACTCAGCGCTCCAGAGTGACCCCACTGCCTACTACAACTCAGGCCTGGTTTGAGTTTAACCATGGAATGATGAAAGGCAGGGGAATAAGTGTTCAAGATAAGCATGGATATTAGTTCCGCCGGTCGGTGTTGAAGCAGCCAGGCTGTCAGCGCTCACAACACTTCACAGTGGATAGACTCTACAGTGACCTAGTTTGGAGAAGATAAACAGAGTCTACAGACTGTGAAGTCGTACATGCAAACCCACCGCTGTGCCGGCGCCGTCCCCCTGGAGAGATGTGCGTAGGTTTAAAGCAGAGGAGGGAAATTAATTGGTGGGAAAAGCAGAGAGGAATTGAAAATGATTCACCATTTGAAGTTAACAGGAGCCTAATCAAGATTACCAACAGGCAAACTTTCTATATCATTCCCCTATTTTATCAACAGCAGACTTCAAAACAGCCAGTGACTGGTTTCACCGAAAGGGGTCTCCATTTACATTCAAGGCACCACAAGGCCTCTGCCCATCAACAAAGCTTGACCTTTAGCAAAAACCAAAAGTAACCGAAGACAGAATGGGGGGGGGGGGCAATGAAGAGAATACAAATACATGGACTGATGGTGAAATGAGGAGAAAACAGGAGACAGAGTTGAACAAGAAGAGTGAAATGAGAAGAAGCAGTTAGTAGGAGAGGTATTAGTGGGATTCTAAACATTAGAGGTAGATTCTCTGACCAGAGGATCACTGCTGCTCATCCTCACCATGTCTCTGAAGGACAAGGACTGAGGAGGGAAGCGTAAAGGAGCTGATGGTTAGGCACCCTTAGAGGGAGAGGGAGGAGCACAGATAAGTATAGAGGAGGGTGGGGAAGAGAAGATGTGAAGAACTAATACGTATAATAAGAGACAAGGGCACAAATAGAGACGGGTGAATTATATAGCCTGCAAAATATATATATGCTAACATTTAACAATGCTGCATCAGGTGTTCTTAAGGATAGTGTAAAATAAATATTATAAAACACCATAGGGAAAACCATTTTGGTAAACAACAGCGTTGAATATTGCTTATCGGTGGGACGACCAGCAGCAGGAGAGAAGCGTCGTAATATTAAGAGGTCAGTTTGGGGATGGGGGCCATCAAACCCTTTAGGATGGTGCCGGCCCTAACCACTCCGCTCTGTGAGGCTGCGAGGTGTGGGAGGCTGAGAGGGGAACAAGCTTTCTTACACGCACACACACTATAAACTCAAGATGCCCGTCAAACTACAAAACAAAAATGTTTGCTCATTATCAGATGTATTTTAAAGTCAAAGTACTTAGCATCATAAAAGGGAAGAAAATGACACACTGAGGGAAGCGGTTTTAGTTAAGTGGCTGTTACTATGGCAACACGGCAACCCTGGGCCCGGCGACAGACGGATGCAGAGACAAGAAGACAAGGAGGGAGGAAGAGACGGAGAGATGAACGGACGGAGAGAGGCAGAAGAACAGACAGAGAGAGGCAGAAGAACAGACAGAGAGAGGCAGAAGAACAGACACAGAGAGGCAGAAGAACAGACAGAGAGGGGCAGAAGAACAGACACAGAGGGGCAGAAGAACAGACACAGAGAGGCAGAAGAACAGACAGAGAGAGGCAGAAGAACAGACAGAGAGAGGCAGAAGAACAGACAGAGAGGGGCAGAAGAACAGACAGAGAGGGGCAGAAGAACAGACAGAGAGGCAGAAGAACAGACAGAGAGAGGCAGAAGAACAGACACAGAGAGGCAGAAGAACAGACAGAGAGAGGCAGAAGAACAGACAGAGAGGGGCAGAAGAACAGACAGAGAGAGGCAGAAGAACAGACAGAGAGGGGCAGAACAGACAGAGAGGGGCAGAAGAACAGACAGAGAGGCAGAAGAACAGACAGAGAGAGGCAGAAGAACAGACAGAGAGGCAGAAGAACAGACAGAGAGGGGCAGAAGAACAGACAGAGAGGCAAAAGAACAGACAGAGGCAGAAGAACAGACAGAGAGGGGCAGAAGAACAGACACAGAGAGGCAGAAGAACAGACAGAGAGGCAGAAGAACAGACAGAGAGAGGCAGAAGAACAGACAGAGAGAGGCAGAAGAACAGACAGAGAGAGGCAGAAGAACAGACAGAGAGGGGCAGAAGAACAGACAGAGAGAGGCAGAAGAACAGACAGAGAGGCAGAAGAACAGACAGAGAGAGGCAGAAGAACAGACAGAGAAAGGCAGAAGAACAGACGGAGAGAGGCAGAAGAACAGACAGAGAGAGGCAGAAGAACAGACAGAGAGGGGCAGAAGAACAGACAGAGAGGGGCAGGCAGGGGATAGTGGGGGGGGTTATTTAGTTTGAAATGTGGAGGCTGCTAAACCACACTGCTTTCCCCTCATCTCTTCCTTTGGCCAGCCTGAAGGCTGAGGATGACTGAAGGAGATTACAAGGGGTGTGTGTGTGTGTGTGTGTGTGTGTGTGTGTGTGTGTGTGTGTGTGTGTGTGTGTGTGTGATTGACAGGTGTAGAAGCCATGTCATTTCCTGTTGTGAAGGTGAAGGTGATGAAGGTGATTGTAAAGGCTTGCAGCCGGGACTAAAAGTCTCTGCGTCATTCCTGTTCCTCGGTCAGGCGTATCTATCTGTCCCTCCATCACGCCCGCCACCTGCTCTCTCTCTCTCTCTCTCTCTCTCTCTCTCTCTCTCTCTCTCTCTCTCTCTCTCTCTCTCTCTCTCTCTCTCTCTCTCTCTCTCTCTCTCTCTCTCTCTCTCTCTCTCTCTCTCTCTCTCTCTCTCTCTCTCTCTCTCTCTCTCTCTCCTTTTGATTTCCTGTCAGCCCATTCACCCACTCTGCTCCTTCCAGACCTCATCCCCTTAGCTCTGGGTTCTGATCCCGTTGACTCAGCTCAAAATTTGATCTGGAAATACAGCCCTTCTGTGGTGCACTCCACCCTTCTGTGGTGCACTCCACCCATATATAGTGATCATTATGGGTGATGATCAATATATGTGGGTGGGGCCAGATATAGCCTACACATTGTTAGACAGATGTGCATCCTGTCCTCTGTTGAGAGGCCTGTAGGCTGGTTGGGTGGGATGACCCATCAACCGGCTATCAAGTCTTCAGAACTCAGCTGCCACTCACTAATTATCTCCTATTCACCAGCCTGTCCTCAGACGTATGTTAGCCCAGCGCGTTAAATGGGGGGGGAAGTAAGGAGGGGCTCTGGCATGTATACACCCTCCCTCAAAACGTTGCTACAATTCAGGTAGTTCAGCCCCCCCCCCCCCCCCCCCCCCCAAATTGAGTTAATCAAAGCGACTTTTGCCAAGTGTGTCATGTTGTGTGGCTCCAGCAGTCAGTCACTGTAGGAAGCAGCAGGAATCCCTGATCCAGCGTAGCCATGGGGATGCACAGGACGCAGATGGAGAAGCAATTAAAACTCAACTACAGCCGCAGCAGGAACCCAACAACAGACTGATGTCTGCGTGAGTGCTCTCTGAACGGGACTGAAGAGAGGGAGGTGGCTCAGGGCTTCATGGCACGCTTTAGTTTCACTTTGAGTCAATCCCCGTTTCATTTCCTGTTTGCATTGACAATACGTGATGCGTGTGGAGGTGTTACCTGTGGGCAGTGGGAAGTGGGGTCTGGGTGGGGTCTGGGTGGGGTCTGGGTGGGGTCTGGGTGGGGTCTGGGTGGGGTAGGAGAGGTGTTACCTGGGGGCAGTGGGAAGTGGGGTCTGGGTGGGGTCTGGGTGGGGTCGGGGAGGTGTTACCTGGGGGCAGTGGGGTCTGGGTAGGAGATGTGTTACCTGTGTGTCCCGGCAGAGGGGAGTGAGGTCTCGGTAGGGTCGGAGAGGTGCTGGACGTCACAATAAGACTCTTCCTGTTGCTGTTCCGGCAGCTGAGGGAAGAGGAGTAACAAGGTGAGGACACGCCAACGGACCGCACTGGGTTCTGTTACCCTTTACATATAGCAGGTTAAAGACAGGGTTAAAGAGCCTCCAAGGAGCTCTGCAATGAACCAGGAGCACGCACACAATCTGTAGTCCACTGGTGGACAGATGAGCCCTGATGGTGATACACATCATCAACAAAGCTTGAGGCTAAGACCCCAAACCATGGTTATCAAAGCTGCAAACATCTCATACTCATCTCGTACACACAGGACGAAACACGCTCATTATTGCCTTTTTCAGCTACTCCTAAGTCAAGCTTCATTAATAATAGATTTTCATGACATAATAATATCTATTTAATCAACAGAATAATGAGAGAGGATTATTATTATGACAATAGTCAACGGATAGCACTCTGATCTTTGTGTGTGAGCATTAACCAGTGGTGATAGCACTGTCACTCTGATCTTTGTGTGTGAGCATTAACCAGTGTAGATGAAAGAGGTATTTTGATTTAATTGGTTTACAGCAGCAGTTTGTGTTATTTTTGTGTACACATGTTTGGAGACCTTGCTTAAAGGCGAGATATTTGTAGTGCTGGTATTAGTATTTTTTGTCATCATTTTTGGAATTCTCCAATAACAACCAGACCACAATCAATGAGTCCTTTGCTCTTACAAACTAAAACTCTGGTGTCTGGTATTGTCTGGCCCATCTGTCAGTCTGGCGACCCAGCAGGCTACCTGCTCCACCTGGGCTCTCACTGTCTGAGTCTCCACGAGTCTAGGCAGGCCTGGTGCTAAAGCTAGTGTGCTAGGCAGGCCTGGTGCTAAAGCTAGCGTCATAGGCAGGCCTGGTGCTGAAGCTAGCGTGCTAGGCAGGCCTGGTGCTAAAGCTAGCGAGCTAGGCAGGCCTGGTGCTGAAGCTAGCGAGCTAGGCAGGCCTAGTGCTAAAGCTAGCGAGCTAGGTAGGCCTGGTGCTAAAGCTAGAGAGCTAGGCAGGCCTAGTGCTAAAGCTAGCGAGATAGTGATGTGTTTCGGGGAGTGGCTTTGGAGAATTATGGGGAGGGGCATATTTGGGTATTTTCTATATTTGTGCCATTGTTGTTACTTTAAAGCAAAAAGATATTCTCATTTCCTTTTTCCTTGCATTTATTTGAAGGCAATTATCACTGTGGCCTGGAGCTCAATACAATACATCCCAAAATACAAATGCATCTTGCAAGACCACCAAAGGTATCTCCCTTCACCCACATCCCAATAGAAGCTGTGCAGATCCACATTGAATGGAGGCTCTACATGGACAGGAGAGATACAGACACAGGCACAGCCAAGTGTTTCACACGTGGAATCAGAACCGAGTGAAAAGAAACGGGGAGAATTCATAGCAGCAATTAAAGTTCCAGATGGACAAGGGCAAAGCAGACAGCTACACTGACAAGACGACAGAAGAGAGGCAGGGAGGCACACAGAGACCATAACAAACCTCAGCCTTGCCATCAGTCAGTTGTGCATAATGGATACATGATGGGACTATTAATGTAGGCAGCATAGGCTACAGCACCAGAATACCCACAGTGTTCAAAATCTGTCACACAGAGACACACACAGAGCACCAGCAGGTATTTCAGTTTGATGTGTGAGTGTTTGTGTGCACACGCTCACACAACAGAGGGAATAGCTACTGCAGCTCGACTCCAGTGGGAGTCCACAGGCAGAGCTGGCACTCTTTCTGCCACTTGGACAGGCTGTGGTTAAGCCGTCTCCATGGTGGCGCACAGACTCTGCTCTCCTGATACAGAGTGAATCCAACCTCAGGTTGTTTAACCCCGATACACTCCCCTCCATCACTCCCTACCATCCAGCGCTGCCTCCCAGTGCGCCTGAGAACCTTGGTCTTCCATTTCATCTCATCACTAAGGTGCCGCTGGCTCTTTCCACACACACACACAGCTTTGAATGCTCCATCCGTCTACTTCCACCCAGTAATTGTGTTTATGGACAGAAAGAGAATTAGGTGGTGGTGGTGGTGGGGGAAACACAGCCAGGTAACGCCTGTGTTTCATATACAATAACGAGGCCAGCATCATAATCTTTCCACATTTACTGAGCACACAGACGTGGTATGAACTGGAGGAACAGAAAACACGCCCATGTGCTGGTACTGAGAGAAACAAAGAGATGAAGGGGGATGTTTCCTGCCGTAGCAGGCTCATAAATACCCTAGTGGTTAACTAGCAAAGTCACACACACAGGTTTGCTCTGGAGGAAGAATGTCAACCAGAATTGGTTACGGATGTTTTTACCAGCAGAGGAAAACTAACCTGCATGGCGGTGGGAGAGGAAGCCTCTTCTCTCTCCCAGGTTGGTATCTACAGAGACAGTATGCGTGATTACTGCTGCTGCTGCCTGTTGTTTTAGTCTCATGGCTGGCCTGTCTCAGGAATCAACTCTTCTCTCCATACGTCTCTCTGATTGACTACTTCATTTTCTCCCTTCCTCTTGGGCTTTTGAAGCCTGGTCTTAAAGTGATCCCATTGGCTGGAGTGGGGAGCCCTGGATGGGTTAAGGTTTGCGGGCGGGGTGAAGGCCATTGTCTCAGACTGGTAGAGACAGCGAGCAGACGGGTAGGAAAGAGTGGAGGGGTCGAGTTAGACAGGGTCCTGATGGGGCGATTACCTACCAGTACTACTCGATAAAACCTCACGCCCCGTGTAGCACACACAAGGTGGAGGTGTATCGGGCACAGGGGCTCAATGAGCCCCTGTGCCCGATACACCTCCACCTTGTGTGTGCTACACGGTGCGTGTGTGGCCATGTGTGTGCATGGGCTACACAACTGTGTGCGGGAGAGGATGCGTGATGATTTATAGAGTAGTACTGGTAGGTAATCGTCCCAGCAGGACCTTCTTAAAAACAAAGGAGTGTTGCACACATGCTCCATCATATACTGCTGACACTGCACAGACCACAGCAGATGGTAGGAGACTGTCTGGTCATTATGCCATATGTCCACGTGTGTGCGCGCGCCCGTGTGTGTGCGCGCTAGGGCGGGGAATCTCTTGGCAACTCACGATTCGATTCCGATTATGAGGTCAACGATTCGATTCTGAAGCGATTATTGATGCATTTTTTTATGTACATTTCCATGCGTGATTTTCAAAAATATATATATACATTTGGGTTTGCTACTTAAGAGTTTGCTAATCACTTCCTACTGTTGTGATGATCATTAAAGACATCAACAGATAAATTAACTTATCTCATATTTTTTTAAGAGAGAAAAAGCTTTTGTCACAAATATGACCCTCTATGAACAATGCAATAATCAATGCAGCTTGCATTTTAACACAATATGGAAAAATAGGTTTCAGTTTTATTTTCTTTCTAATCTTTCTTTTCTATGTCATTAAAGAAAAAGCTGCTCTTGAATTAGAAGGAGTTCTTGTGTCTGGCTGTGAGTTTGCGCGTGCTATGCGTAGGCTGAATCGCAATCGTGTCAAGACATCAGATTGGCCAATACACACTGAAGATAAATTAAAACGTTTTAAAATTACAAAAATTATCCCTCTCTGGCGAACACAATGTTGCAGCAGGCAAAAAAAAAAAAATCTGATTATTAATTTATCTGCATCGAGACAGAATCGTTCTAGTGAGAATCGCGATGAATCGAAGAATCTATTATTTTTCCCACCCCTAGTGTGCGCCTGTGTGTGCTAGAGCATGTGTGTGTGCCTGTGTGTATGTTTTTGTGTGTGCACACCTGTGTGTGTGTGTGCACACCTGGTTGTGAGTGCGCGTGACTGTGCAAACTTGAGCATTTATGCCGCCCCATGCAGAGATAGAGACTCCCGTGGGGCTGATGTGTGACTGAGGCGCGTGTTTGACTGCATCGACTGCGGTCCAAGCAGTTTCTCAGCCAGCGTGATGGGATGTGCCCGGGGTTAGGCTGCCAGAACCACATAATTATGTTTGGTGGGCAGATGTGATGGGCCAATTACCACAGCACACACATGCTGTTAGCCCACAAACACCTGCGAGCAATGGGGGCAAGGGGACTTTTATATGCCTATCTCTGCTTGTGTGTGTGCCCCAAGCACACACACACACACACACACACACACACACACACACACACACACACACACACACGCACACACTTCCTTTAGCTATTGGCATCATTACAGAACACTCTAAGGGGTTTATTAACCTTTACGACCCTGGGTTCAGCAGTGTCAACTAAAGGAGGGGGGGCGAGGCCTGGCGAGGGCAGAGCGATCAGCCCAGTGGAGCATTGAAGTGGATCAGTATGGACACCGGTTCTTCCTGTCTGGGTAAAACGGAAAGAAAACAGCAGGAGGGAGAGTTTGAAAAGAAGATTGCTCCCTTCTCACCAGCTGCCTCCACGCTGCAAGGAGAATACACTTTCCCAGCCAGACACACACACACACACGCACGCACGCACGCACGCACACACACACACACCAAGAAATATCTCAATAATACACTGAATGTGAACTATATTGACTCTTCAGTAATAACAGCTTGGCGCTGTTGGAGAGACAGCGGCTAAATTGCCGCTATTATTACTGCTGTTGCTTTTATCAGTAGAACCAGACTTGTGCGGTTCCTTTCAATTCTGGACTCAATTCTGGACAATACACTTCTACACAGAATGTGAATTATTTATTATGCATATTTTATCAAAGTATATTTAAAGGGTGGTGTGGGGGGGTTAGTGTAACCAATCACCTCAGTGCATGGATGGCAGAAGTCAGTTTAAGGGTTAGGGTTAACCCTAACCAAGGTCGCAAAACTAGTAACAAACTGAACTGAAGGCCTGACCCATTCTTGGCCTCTCCTCCTACAAAAAAAGAACCAGTAGGTTTGTGCATAAACCTTTTAAAATGCACTTTATAGAACCTAAACCAATTTCAATAAATCCCCGGTCCAGGTTTGAGAGTTGTCTGGTATTCATGTGCGTCTATCACTGTCCACATCTGTGTTTTTAAAAAACACAGCGACTTTGCAGAAAGCAAATTCACAGACATGCATGGATCGCTCTGATAAGAGTGGTGCATTTACTACTCAATAAATAAGGAAGAGCCGCATTCTATTGTCTTACCTCACCTTCTGTCGTGCATGCTCACACACACACACACACCTCAAACACACACACACACACCTCACACGATGATGGAGGGCTCAAGTCTGATTCCCCACGGGTTGATCGATAACACAGGTTACGGCCACCACAGGAAATTAATGTCTTTCGTATCCCTGTGTGTGTGTGTGGGTGGGTGTGCGGTTTGTCTCCAGGTCCTCCTGTCTACCTCCCATTTTGAAACACATGGTTGATATGGGGAGCATCAGATTTTACTAGGTCGCATCCAAGCTTCTCTAACACCTCACGCCACTGAGAATCAACATGGACAATGCGGGATTGTGTGTATGCTTCTTTACCATGGCTTACACATGATATTCTCACTAATTGTTTGTTGTACATGTACACATATGCATAGTGTCATTACGAGTATATTTTCCAATTAAATACCTCACTATCTATATCTATTGTTAATTCTGCCATTTTTTCTAGAAGACGACTAATCCCATATATTCTTCAGAGTAAACGGTTAAATTAAATAAAGATCTCAAAAAGACAAAAGGGAGCAGGAAGCAGGAGCAAACTAAACATTATGCATCTCTGTGCATGCTGGTATGTGTGTTTGGCAACCAACACCTGTTATTAGTTAGCAGGAAGAAAATATAGACTGCTAATGATCTGATCTGATATTACCCCCACCGTTTCTCTCTCCCTCTCCCTCCCTCTCTCTCTCTGCCTCCCTCCCTTTCTCCATCTTTCTCTCAGGCAAGAGAGTGTAGGCTGGTTGATGTGAGTGTTGGGTGGAGAAGGTGGTGCCACCATGCAAAGCCAAGTGAGGTGATGCCTCACTATTTGGACACAAACCTGTTAATCAATCTAGGGATCAAGGCAAATAAGCATGTACTAACAAAACTAAGAGGAGTGGCTAACATACCTGTCCCTCATGGACAAGCAAGTGCCCGCAGCAAACCCATGCACACACGTCACACACACAGACTCAGTCATTTAGTCAATCTAGTTCGGTGACCTTCATGTAAGCTTCCACAGGGTAACCAGAAAAGCGACAGAACATTGATGGGAAAAAGAAGGTAAGCAGGGAGTGGCGAGACACAGAGCATAAAGACAGAACATCTATCAACATTATAGTTATAACAGTGGGAGCGAGAGGGAGCACTCCGTTCTAGAAACATAAGACACCTGAATCTGAGAGCAGTAGTTAGTCAAAAGGAATCCAATAAAACGAGCAGCAGGCAGCAAGCTGCAAAAATGACAAACAAATAGCAAACAATAGCTAGCAAAAGAGAGCGAATGAACGCGAGAGAGGGTGAGGGAGAGAGCAAGGGAGCAAGAGAGGGAAAGCGTGACAGGGGGAGAGAGAGGGAGAACGCGGAAGAGCGAGAGAGGGGGAGCGCGAGCAGAGGGTGACAGCAGGGAGAGTGTGGATCTACCTCTTGGAACGCCGGAGCATACTTCTCTCAGGCAGGGAGAAATTGGAGAGCACGGTCCAGAAGGATTCAGACATGCTAAAGCCCTGGGAACAGGGACACCAGCAACCAGCCTAGAGCTCCACAACACCAGCACAGCTCCCCGGCACACAGGCAGGGACAGGAGGAGGGAGGGAGGGGGGGAGGGAGAGGAGGAGAGAGGAGGAGAGACAGGAGAGGGGAGGCAGCGCACGCCAGCCAACGGAGGCGAGCTCACACCTGTCACACGCTGTTACAGCGGGTGAACCCTCCCTCCTCCTCTATGCTCTCTCTGTACCACTCCAACCCAGTGCCGCTGCCACCACTGTTCTACCCACTGCTCCGTCTGTTCCTGCCACACAAGGTGCGAGGAGAGGGGGACAGAAAGAGAGAGGGTGTAGATAGCACTGTGGCCATTAGATGGGCTCATTGGTCCGTTTGATGACAATGCTAGTCCGCCACGCCCTCCGGGGCCAGTCACCATAGCGACCGAGGCAGAGCACCCTCACCTGGCCACACCTGGACAACATGTTGAAAGCCGCTAAAAACATGCAGAAGGAGCTTTGACAGTTCAGTAGGAAGTAAGGTCCCTGAGCTGTTGGAGCCCTGGAGCTTGCAGGGAAGCAGCCTAAAGAAACGCCATGCTGGATTTAGGATACCAGGACCTCTCTGGGCTCCTACTCCTCTGGTTGATCACTTGATGGCCAGCTCCTTACAGGGATGTGTGTGAGTGTGTGAGAAGGACCGTGTGCATGAAAAGTGCTTGGCAACGAGAAGCTGGGATTGTTGAATAAACAGAGGACAACATGTAGAATATATATACCGTAGAAGAAACAGCTATAGCCTAGAAAACTGATGAATGTCCTCATGGTAACATGAGGCTATGTGTTAGTTTTCGGAATGGTATTAAATTTGCCTTCAAAACAGACCTGTCTTTGCAAAATATTACACACCCAACACACAGCATATAAAGGACTAACCTGAGTCCCAAAGACACGGAGGACAATACTGCGCCAACAAAAAGCATACTACGACTCTCAGTACCTCCTCAGCTAGCAAGGTTAGACGTACAGCACATAGACATACAGGCTAGGTCAACCGAAGAATCGATTGGTCAATGTGGTAAAATAAAAAATATGCACAATATCTCTAGATGAACTTAAACTGGTCACCCCATTATCACGTCAGTGATAAAATAGACCTGGTGCCGTTGTTAGAATGTCAACACTTTGTCTTCCTTTTTAACCAAATGCTGCCACACCTACGACTCGTTTGGCACGGTGTTAATTAGGTTCAGTCAGTAGACAAGCACTCATCTGTAAGTGGGGCAAGTTCAAATTTGCGAACACCGGGGTGTTTAGGCCTCCTGTCTTATGAGTTTTGGTCTATTAAAACATACAATTATAGCCCATCACTCAAAGAAGTTAAAATGTAAATAAAAATGAGTGTGCCACAGTAACGTCTTCTGGCAGAGATCTAGTGGAATGGTCCCAGCACACAGCGCACTCACACAGCCCCCAGGCGTCTCCCTTCAGGTGAACTCACCATCACCTTCAACATCGTTAGGCCCACAGAAGCCCGTCGGTAAGGTTGAGCGGACCAGCCACACACTGTGCAGCGCTCGCTCTGATGCTTACCTCCAGAGGAAGGGGTTCCCTCCCGGGTAGACCGGGGCTGAGAGGGGGCCCTCCGACCCACACAGGGAGGGGGACGGACAGGAGGAGGAGGGGCAGCAGAGGGCTACAGGGCTCATAACCGCGCACGGACAGAACGACGTGGGGGACAGCAGGTGCTGGATGAGGCTGCTGTTGCCGTGGCAACGGAGCTGGGCCGGTGACCAGATTCTGCCCAGGGGGGAGAGGGATAGGGATAGGGTGAGGGCAGGAGCGGGTAGTCTGCGTGCGGGACGGTACAGAGAGTTGAAGACGAGCAAGAAGAAGATAAATGATGATTTGACCGCATGGGGTCAGAAAGAGAGGCCTGTACAATCCACTCTGTTTGGGCCATGCAGAACTTAATTATACTCTGCTACACTTCTCTTGTCCCTAGTGTGTGTGTGTGTGTGTGTGTGTGTGTGTGTGTGTGTGTGTGTGTGTGTGTGTGTGTGTGTGTGTGTGTGTGTGTGTGTGTGTGTGTGTGTGTGTGTGTGTGTGTCAGCCCCTTGGTCCAGCTGGGCATGCACAAGGACCAGAACAAGGCTGGCTCTACCGAGAGACCATATGGGTTCAACCCCGACATGTCCACACCCCACCTTACCCCCCCCACCCCCCTTACTGGGAGTGCGGGAATAACCACCTGCTGGGGGTGGGACTACTGGCCTGAATGTGAGAGAGGGCATTTCTTGCTGGCTAGGCTTGCAGGGTTGTTTAATTTAGCCTCCTTCGCTCTCCCTCTCCCTCTGGCTGAATGGAAACCCCTACAGAGACTTGGTGTTCCATTCAGACCGAGTCTGAGGTGTTTCTGTTACTATGTAATGGGTCCCTGTTAACCTCTCTAACCCCTTTTCTAGCCACTTAGTGTGTGTGTGTGTGTGTGTGTGTGTGTGTGTGTGTGTGTGTGTGTGTGTGTGTGTGTGTGTGTGTGTGTGTGTGTGTGTGTGTGTGTGTTTTGAAAGCTGAGCCCTACCGTCCCCTCCTTTGCTATATTTGTAGTGGCAGGAGGATAAACCACAGTGGGACAATACAAAGCTCTGAGCGTTCAACTCCATCTCACATGGCCACACAGAGCAATCAAAAATAAAGACCTAATTATGAGCAGCACTATTGTTTGACGATATACTGTATATTATAGTTTGCGCAGATTCAAGTCGGGTCAATTAAACACTTTTTTGCAATACTAAATACTATTTGATTACAACTAGTATTAGCTACCACACACACACACACACACACACACACACACACACAGTTCTTACTGAAGTCGTAAATTGGGAGCTCCTGCTCTGTCTTTCCTCCTCCGCATCTCGCTTCCCAGGTCAAAATGGAGACTAGTAATCTACAATAATCCACTGGAGAATGCCAGCTCACCTGTCTGTCAAAGCCATGCTCGGCACTGGCTTCACTGTGTGCCCAGACTTGTACCGAAGAGGCACAGGGAACTCTGCAACAAGCTTCCTGGCACATTCAGGGACGCCTTCAAACTCACACACAGCGAGACCAGCTACAGATACGCTGGCATCGCGGCCAGACTGCTGCTCTGGATGGCGGGCACACTGCCAGTTATAAACTACGAAATATTGAAAATCATACAAAGATTTGCAAGACGCACACAGCTTGTGGATGTTGGCAAGTTCAGCTAGATTCACACACACCACTGTTGGCCAAAACAGTTAAATGTGCAACTTGTGTGTCCAACAATCAGAGCTTTTTGCGTCACTGCTGAAAGACAAACATAATAAGTAACCATCCCGGGAAATAAGAAAACAACTATCCTCTACTGTGATGCTAGTGATTCTTCAGGCACACCTCATAACTTAATTCCCTTAATCCGTTTGAGAAGAAAATCCCAAGACCTTTCTCTCCTTATGTGTCATTCAACAGACAAAGTGAAGGAAAGCTGGAGTCCACTAGTTCCAAGGCTCCTGTCCTATACGGTTAACCCCAGGCTGAGGAGTGCGCTCTGGCGCTAGCAGCAAGGTAACAGAACTCAATCCCGGGGTCAACGGCACTGGTAATCCACTTGTTTCCTGCAAGTCCCGGCCTAGCTGCTAGTTGGGGTTGCACGACTGTTTCTGTTTAGGCGGTGTCCAGTCTGACTTTTCCATTCCCTTATGGCCAAATGGGAGGCGGGCAGAGGGAGGGAGGGAGGGAGGGAGGGAGGGAGGGAGGGAGGGGGGGAGAGGGAGAGGGAGAGGGAGAGGGAGAGAGAGAGAGAGAGAGAGGTCATAAAGGCCAGAATGAGTTGGATGCTATTGAGTAATAAAGAATAGGAGTCAAACATCAGACACCATAACACCTTAAAATGCATGCGCACACGCACACACACACACACACACACTGATAATGACACACACGTACGCACAACGTTCTGAGTCAGAAGCACAGCTGTCCCCCCCCGCCCCAAGCCGGCTCCCTTTCTCAGAAGGCCCGGGACTCTGGAGTGTCCGCTAAATCACGGACAATGCGCTGGATCACAAGGGCTTACGCACACACATGGGGGAGATACACCGATAAGAGAAATAGACACGCACACAGCATAATTCACTAGAGGTGCACACACGCACACACGTTTCTGTCAATGCAGAAACGTGTGTGAGAATGTTGCTAAACACCACTATAGGAAGTGTGTCTGTGTGAGCCTGAGTGTGTGTGTGTGAGTCCGAGTGTGTGTGTGTGAGTCCGAGTGTGTGTGTGTGAGTCCGTGTGTGTGTGTGTGAGTCCGAGTGTGTCTGTGTGAGTCCGAGTGTGTGTGTGTGTGAGTCCGAGTGTGTGTGTGTGAGTCCGAGTGTGTGTGTGTGAGTCCGAGTGTGTGTGTGTGAGTCCGAGTGTGTGTGTGTGAGTCCGAGTGTGTCTGTGTGAGTCCGAGTGTGTGTGTGTGTGAGTCCGAGTGTGTGTGTGTGAGTCCGAGTGTGTGTGTGTGTGAGTCAGAGTGTGTCTGTGTGAGTCCGAGTGTGTGTCTGTGTGAGCCTGAGTGTGTCTGTGTGAGTCCGAGTGTGTCTGTGTGAGTCCGAGTGTGTGTGTGTGTCCGAGTGTGTGTGTCCGAGTGTGTCTGTGTGAGTCCGAGTGCGTCTGTGTGAGTCCGAGTGTGTGTGTGAGTCCGAGTGTGTCTGTGTGAGTCCGAGTGTGTGTGTGTGAGTCCGAGTGTGTCTGTGTGAGTCCGAGTGTGTCTGTTTGAGTCCGAGTGTGTCTGTTTGAGTCCGAGTGTGTCTGTGTGAGTCCGAGTGTGTGAGTCCGAGTGTGTGTCTGTGTGAGTCCGAGTGTGTCTGTGTGAGTCCGAGTGTGTGTGTGTGTGAGTCCGAGTGTGTCTGTGTGAGCCCGAGTGTGTCTGTGTGAGCCCGAGTGTGTCTGTGTGAGCCCGAGTGTGTGTGTGCTCGAGGGATTGCATAAGAGCACAGAGAAAACAAAGGTTACAGAAGGAGAGAGTAAGATTGATCTGCTCAGCATTATAATACTGCTACTTAGCTCCAGTGAGGGGGTATAGAGCCATTGGGTGTTAGGGGCTAACAGTGTAGCCAGGGGCAACAGGGTCAATGCAATCACCCAGAAGATTCCAGACTTATAGGCGCGAGAGAGAGAGAGAGGGAGACTTCACTCAGCCATTGTATGAGTAAACATCAAGTTTGGCAAAATGTGGAACAGATTCAGACTCACTAACCCCATCCTGATGGGGTCATTTCAGCGTGGACAGGAGTGTAGAGTAGAGTGTGATGGTGACATACACAGAGCTGTGTCGATCAGTGGTCGGAAACCAGCCAGTGTCCTGGTACACACTTACACACAGTATAAATAGGCTTTCATCCATCTAAACCAGAGCGCTCAGCTGTTATAGTGCACTGCCACACACACACACACACACACACACACACACACACACACACACACACACACACACACACACACACACACACACACACACACACACACACACACACACACACACACACACACACACACACACACCCCTTTGAACTTTGGCTTTTAACCCTTTACTGGAAGCTTTCTTAATTGGGCTTTGCAGCTGCTGTATAATCACGGAGAGTATGGACGGTCCCCTTTACAGTTGGTGGGAACATCACGGTAGCAGCAGGTCAACGGAACCAACTCACCAGCTACAGCCTCATCACAAAACTATCCAAATGCACATGGATCCAGGGTTAAGTATGTACCTTTCAAAGATAAATCACCAGAATATGTCAGTATCGTATGTTGAAACAGCATTATGTGTGCCATTAGTTTAAACTATTTAATTGGTTTGACGCTTCATCCCAATAACATGAAAAAAAAAAGGACCCAGCTTGAATAGCTACTCAAACGTTGACATTGGTTAACAGAGTAAAATATAGGTGACATATTTTCCCTCAGGGTCAAAATGAATGCATAGAGGGTAAATAGAGAAACACTTAAAACACAAGACAAAAATCACTTGGTGAACATATCCTTTCAAATATAATTATTATGAAAAAGTATGTTAATTCCACTTTTATTCTGTGTGTCTGTGTGTGTGTGTCTGCGTGTGTGTGTCTGCGCGTATGTGTGTGCGTGTGCGTCTGTGCGTCTGTGTGTGTGTGTGTGTGTGTGTGTGTGTGTGTGTGTGTGTGTGTGTGTGTGTGTGTGTGCGTCTGTGTGTGTGTGTGTGTGTGTGTGTGTGTGTGTCTGTGTGCGTCTGTGTGTGTGTGTGTCTGTGTGCGTGTGTGTCCCAGGCCAGGTGCTCCCGTCTGTCAGCCGGACAGCCAGCCGAGCTCTCCCAGTGCAGAGAGGTTACCAGGTAACAATGTGGTGGACCAAACATTCTGCAACCAGAGCCTCTGTAGAGCTACAGCTCTGCTATGCGCTATGGCTGCCCGGTACAACACACCTTCTGAGCCAATACTGGAGACGTTGGAACAAAGTGTATTATTTAAAGACACTGGCGGCAGCGTGTTTGTTCGAAGCGTGTCGGAAAAATGGTCGGGACAATCATTTCTCGCTCTTTTTTGCTTCAGTCTAAAATTAAGATCAATACAAACAAAGAAGAGAGATATTTGAAGGGTGATCGTTACCACCCGCTTTTGGGAGCCCAGATCTAAGACAGCCTTTGAAGTTCCATCGTATCACAGTACCACCTCACTTATCAGAGCTAGTGCACTGTATAAAGCGTCTCTCTTCACTCAGTCCACACCACTCCCTGGACCTACTTTCAGTCAACACTAACCGGTTCAGCAGGGCCTACCCTAAACCGTATCTCTGCACGGCCCAGTTCAGAGGCATGGTCAGTTGAAATGTTTGAATCAACACCAAGACCTACGTTTATTCACTTCAGTACAGCCTACTCTAAACCTTAGAACTTAGTCAGGTCCAACCCATCAACACTGAGACCTACCTTCATTCACTTCAGTACAGCACATCTTAAACCGTAAAAGTTAGTCAGGTCCAGCCCATTTAAAAAAATCCCTTTTAACCTAGTTATTTTAACTATTTTTTAAATTAGTCATTGTCAAATCAAAACGTCTTTTACCATTGATGTTATTGATGTGGATGTTTATTCGATCCATTTGATTTGCTTCCTGTATGTTTTGTCCTAGGTATTATTTTTCTTTCTAAAGTGTATTGTGAGAATGCTGCATGGTGATTCAACACATTCATTGCAGTACTCCATGTGGCATTTTGGGCACCATTTCTGGATGTGACCACCTTCATTAGGCAAGCATTCCAACCACAACACTGAGGAAGAAGGGTACTTACAAACTACCCCTCCGCGGAAGACTTAGCTCCTTCTGGAATAAAGAGAGAAACAGAAGATAGTTATTATACACATTACATACTTTGATTCTTTTTTGCATACATTCAATCCATACATTTTAATCGTTCACAGATCACTCAGATTCTTGATTTAGAATATTGTAATATTACAACATCACCAGCTGGTGTCACTGTGGTACGTTGTCATGGGGTGCATAATACAACAAAGAAGTATCTTCTTCTGAAGACTAAAGAATAGTGACTGATCAAAAGTGACTCAAAATGTTAAATACACTGAGCGTAAGGAGTGATCAGGAAGGATTTGTGTGTACACAATATGATGTTTGTGGGGGTGCAGGCATGTTGTTCATCTAATTAGAGGAACGGGTGAACAGAGAGAGCTGAGAGAACAGGCAGATAGTGCTGGTTGGCAGAGGATGCATATTGAGTTTTTGGCCATTATGTGGTTGACCCCTTTAAGTAAGCTAATGTGTATTAAGCCTCATGCAGGAGTGTGCGTGTGTGTGCGTGCACATCTGTGCACATCTGTGTGTGCATTTGAAAATGGCCTTTTGCAAGGACAAGAGTTGACATGGTAAACGGCAACTGAGAAGAGAGAAAAGAGACAAAACCATACAACACCGCCTAACGGAGCTGAATGGTTTGTTCTATTAGGGGTTGTTTCTGAGCTGTGTTATACCGTAAAGCAGAACAGCACAATATACAACATATCTGCTGATATCCTTCAACCAATAACGTTGATACTTTAATCAACACATATCTCGACGAATGGCTGAAGAAATGGAAAATTCTAAACGACATAGAAAGCTATTTACATGAACAACACAGCACAACGATTAATAACCACACAGACAGGGATTGTGTTGGTGGGTTCCATTAACAACACAGCACAACGATTACTAACCACCCAGACAGGGATTGTGTTGGTGGGTTCCACTAACAACACAGCACAACGATTACTAACCACACAGACAGGGATTGTGTTGGTGGGTTCCACTAACAACACAGCACAACGATTACTAACCACACAGACAGGGATTGTGTTGGTGGGTTCCACTAACAACACAGCACAACGATTACTAACCACACAGACAGGGATTGTGTTGGTGGGTTCCACTAACAACACAGCACAACGATTACTAACCACACAGACAGGGATTGTGTTGGTGGGTTCCATTTCAATCCATCCCTTCTTTTCGTCCCGCCCTCTCCCATACACTGTCCACCTACTCCTGTGTTCCCTCCCTCGTTCTGCATTGGAGATAAGCTAATGGCTCTAATGGAGTTAGGAGCACAGAGAGTGAGCCAAAGTGACTGTTTTGCAGAGGCCAGCAACGGGCAGAGCAGCGTGTGACGTGTGTGTTTGTGTTTCACAGCCTGCATAATTTCCAGGCAGTCCCCTGAACAAGACTAATGCAATCATGGAGAAGCAGAGAAACCTAATTTGTGCCTGCTTATTCAATGGTTCTTCTTGTGTTTGTCATAGTACTTTTGGAAAATTTGTATAGATATACACACACACAAACTTGCACGTGCATGCGTCTGTGTGTGTATAAGTGTGTGTACATGGTCCTCTCAGTCATGTAGGACACAGCAGAGGGATGCTGATGCTATTATCCTATAACCAGATGCAGCCTCAAGCTGCAGGCGCAGGAAGGGGCCTGGTGCTACATCACAGCAGAGGCCAATGCGGATCTTATCCCAGATTCTATTTCCCCTCTTCTTCCTCCCTTGCACCTATAATCCACTTTAAGCTCTGCAGACATGTAGGGAGGAGCCATCCAGGGATCAGCCAGGGAGAGCTGATTCAGTCAGGCCTGGTTTGTGTGCATTTGATACCCCAACCCAACCATGCCCTAAAATCCATGGAAAGTCAGACCAATAACTGATTCTCAATTTTGGCTGACTTTTAAGTGTGTGTGTGTGTCTCTGTGTGTGTGTGTCTGTGTGTCTGTGTGTCTGTGTGTGTGTGTTCCATGCCCTCTGCGCCCAGTCTTTGCCCCACAGCGCTGTGCCAAATGAGGGATTGGCAGAATTGGGAAGGCAGTGCCAGGTAGTAAGGTGCACACACACCAATAATCCCTAGTAAATAAAGCAGCTCATTGTGGGAACAAAGAACAGTGTCCCTGATGGATAGGTGCCATATGAGGCACAAGGACAGGCTGTAGAGTTTGAGTATAGAAGGGAGAGAACTTCAGAAACAAGCCCCACTGGCTTGGGTTCTAAAGTGTGAAAAACCTATCCCCACATTTCAGGCCAGATATATTTGGGATGGTGTGTGTGTGTGTGTGTGTGTGTGTGTGTGTGTGTGTGTGTGTGTGTGTGTGTGTGTGTAGACCTCGAATGAATGCTCAGAATACAAAAAACCCACATGCAACATTAATGCAAAGACCACGAGAACAAGTAAATACAGTCTTCAGAGATGAGTCCCTGAACACACCTGACACTCACCCCTCTGTGGGAGGAAGCTAGATTTATTTTTGGCCCAATATGACCCCTTGATAGGATCACACCTGGCAGGACATCCTTCAACCTGCAGTTGACCACGGTTCAGGCATCCAGGTCTATCTCATAGTGAGAGAATGAGTATACAGTGTGCAGCAAGTACACATGACCCGGTGTACTAGGCATGGTATTCACAACAATGCAGCACCACTAGCGCAAGGAGAGCTCTCATTTATTTTACTTTTTAAATTAGAAGCACGTGCAAGTGAGGTGATGGACATGGTGAAAGACTGTTTTCCCCTAAACTGGTGGTAACATTGAACTGATTCATCACATCTCGGCGATGAATCAGAGATAGCAAACGTAGAAAAACATTGTCTACGGTGGAAACAGAGCTGGGACCAGAGTGTTTTGAAAACCAATTACCTGATCAGCTCTTTATGCATTAGTGGAGACTCTCACAGTAATCTCAGCAAATGAGCGTTGTGGAGGTTTGGAGTGAATCCCACTTTACAGTGAGGGCTATTGTAGTGGTAGTACTGAGTGCTGGTGAAGCATAGGCCTACATTTCAGAATCAAACCAGGTTTACACTTCTACATCAACGTGTGCCTTCATAAACACATATCACAGTGCGTGTGTGCGCTTGCCAAGGGAGACCGGTGTAATAACATGTTAGGGTCGAGCTGAAACCAGGCAATCAACACAATGGCACGGGAGGGAAGCACGGCAATGGAGCCAATTACTGTACTGAAGACGTAGCCAGCAGCTAGCTCTCTTCATCACACATAGGATCAGTGATGAGAAACACACAACAAAGGAACTCACACGCCGCATTCTAAATAATGGATAATGTTTATGAAAAAGGGAATTCAAATCAAAAAGGAACTCTGATCAAAAATGTCATCGCTTTATTGAGTGTATATGACTTTCTATCTGCATTTCTATGTATTTACAGACACAGGTTATCTAGAACCAGTGAAGGATGGAAGGAGGTGAACAAAGGAGCAGGATCACTAGCACTAATCTATGGACGGCTGGTTTAAGTGCCGCATATAAAGCCCACTAAGTGAATGAACTAAGTCTGCAGTGGGCTGAGGACATTGGCCAGGGGTCTTAATGAATCCCTCGAGGACCTGTTAATGGCTGCCAGCCAACGGGCCACACGGGGCCAGCCCAGAGTCTAACCCACTGCTGTTTGTGACCAGTGGGAGCAGACAGTACAGAGAGCATGGAGAGACACTTAGACATGTGTACCTCCAACCATTACAAGACACCAAGGCTATGCAACGACACATTAAAACAACCAATCCCCATTAGTGGCAATGACATAAAAACTGAGAAAATAAAGTGAGTGTGCCTAGTGGATGTGATTCATCTGGTAGTGTGTGTGTGTGTGTGTGTGTGTGTGTGTGTGTGTGTGTGTGTGTGTGTGTGTGTGTGTGTGTGTGTGTGTGTGTGTGTGTGTGTGTGTGTGTGTGTGTGTGTGTGTGTGTGTGTGTGTGTGGGGGGATGATTCCATTTGGGTAGGCTTTTAATCTTCCATACGATGGCACGTGGCACTCCACCTCCCAACCCACGCCTCCAATGGTGGCTGGTAATTGTCAGCACTCAGTGATTGCGTGTGCATGGGACTGAGGGGAGATGTGTGTGTCTGTACCTATGAAGTAAGCAGACATTCATTATAGGATCACAAAGAGGTAGAAAAGGATGGGGCAGGATTGATATCAGGAGTAGACTGGGGGTTTGGTCTCATCCCAACCCTTTACAGACTCAGGCTGTCATGGACAGAATTACAACTTTCTTGCTTTTTATAAACAAGCTTGATGGCCATCACATACACACTTCAAGCAAGGTGACGATGGATAGCTATACAATATCAAGTACATTGGAAACTAAAAATAGTTATCTTGTATCTTCCTTGGACCTAGAGGCAAAGCATTCAGAAGCTGCTTTTAGATGCGAGTAAGTACGCTAAGTATTTTATTGTCTCTCTCACAAGAGAAATTTGCTTTGGGCAAACAGAGAGCGTCGGCGACACATACATAAAGGTTTTACATGGACATACATAAAACATAAAACATGAAACAAAATGGCATTACCCAAAACATGGCCTCACCCAAACACATGGCCTAACCCCCACCTTGAAACCCATTATAAAAATATAGTATTGCATTATTGCCCCCCCAGTTATGCACTTGTTCCATCACGCTCCCTCCATTAAGTAGCTTAATTGATAGCGGTACTAGGGAGAACTTTAATCTATCTAGCCTACAAAATGGGAGCCGGTATCTTTCGCCCAGAGGCAACAGCTCATACTTCATGTTTAGGACATGGGTTGGGTCTGTGGCTATCTTAGCACCTTGCTTCCTAACTGTGTCCTCTAATCTCCTTTAAGGAGGATGGGGGCTGGGTCCCTATTATCTTCCCTGCCCTCTTAACAAGGTTCTGGAGTTGTGCTTTGGCTCTTACGGTTACCGAACCATGTTGTGATGCCATAGCGTATTATGGACCCAATGGTAGCTCTATAAAACAACATCATAATGTACTACTTATCCACACCATGGAGCCTTATTCTACGCAAAAAATATAGCCGCTGAGATATCTTTGAACAAACATACTCCACATGAAAGCTCCACTGTAACTTGCAATCCAAAGTAATACCCAAGGATTTGAATTGAGTGACTTGCTTGACTACCTGTCCTTTAATAGACACAGGCTTATGATCACCCACACTCCTGGGATCAAACACCATCTCTTTTGTCTTTGTCGCATTATGAGAGTAATGGTAATTAACCTTTTGTGTTCCATATTCACTTGGGAGGCAGTTCAGAGTTGGCCGTGTTACTGCAAAATAGGGAAACACCAGCCAGATCAAAGTACCTCTGTAGTTGCAGAGTTTTAAATAATATGTTTAATATTTAATGTAATCCACCATAAATTATTCACATCCTCCATAAACACAGACGCTGTCCAAATGCTGCTGACTATTCTTTGCAGCTATATTTTGTAGTACAATAAGAACAAATATTCATCCAACAACACATCTGGTATGTAGGTTTAGGACATATATTTGAGAGTTGCCATCACGGGTGGAGGAGAGACGGGTGGAGGAGAGACGGGTGGAGGAGAGACGGGTGGAGGAGAGACGGGTGGAGGAGAGACGGGTGGAGGAGAGACGGGTGGAGGAGAGACGGGTGGAGGAGACGGGTGGAGAGACGGGTGTGTGGCTGACAGTTGGACATAGAGAGTGAGAAGAGGGGGTTAGGGAGAGAGAGCAGTTGATTGGCAGGTGTGTTTACTGCAGCTTATTCTCCAAAATCCAACAATTAGGCCTCCAACAAAGAGCTGTCTGGTGTCTGTTTCAACACACATACAGGCGAGTTGCACAATCAGCAGAGAGAGAGAGGCAGAGAGACACAGAGAGAGAGAGAGAGAGAGAGAGAGGCAGAGAGAGAGAGAGAGAGAGAGGCAGAGAGAGCGAGAGTGAGAGAGAGTGAGCGAGGCAGAGAGAGAGAGAGGCAGAGAGGCAGAGAGAGAGAGAGAGACACACAGAGAGAGAGAGAGAGAGAGAGAGAGAGAGCGAGGCAGAGAGAGAGAGAGGCAGAGAGAGCGAGAGCGAGAGAGAGACACAGAGAGAGAGAGAGAGGCAGAGAGAGAGAGAGAGACTAAGATAGAAATGAACTGTACAAGTCCAATTTAATATTTTAAATTAAGACCAGATGCATCCAACACAAGGTCTATTTTTGTAACTGTAAACAACATATACATGGACCTGGCTAACAAGGGCCAACATATAGCCTATCATCACATATGGATTGTTTAAACCAGGGATGGGCAACTTTCATGATAAAGAGGGCCACAATCCTTCATCATCACCATCAGAGGGCCATGTGACTGTGCACTTCAACTAGACGTAAACTGACAGAAGCTACACATTTTTGAATTTGTTGGATATGATTTCCTGTATTCTGGTGCATTTTGGGGATGGCCACTACCTACAAAATCTTCCAGATTCATAACCTATGTATGGTATGTTGATTGAACCAACATACATTAATTTCATGTTTTCCATGCTCCAACAGCCACATGATTGGTTAGTATTTTGATCAGTGCAAAGGGCTCACATACATCATCATTCAATGAAGCAACAAAACTGAAAAACAGTGGCTCAACATTAAGTGCAACAACTCAATGAACTCAAACCCAACAAGCATGATATTCACTTCAGGGCAGTTGTAGTAGTTGTAGTGGCGAGTGGCGACTTCAGTGGAAATCTTTCATGACTGATATCGTTTCTAAGCAAACTAGACACATGGATTTGCCTTTGAATTCTATGAACAGATACTCTGCTTTTCTTCTTTCTTAACCAAGTTTTCTGTAACTTGATTCTATTTTTCTTTTTTTTATTAAATAAAAATTATGTGCGGGCCTGACTGAGTGAGGATGCGGACCGTGTGCGGCCCATCCCTGGTTTAACCAAACCCTACAAACATGTTGGAAAAGCTCAGGCTAGGCCCTACCTCCCTCAGCCATTCAATAGCAGCACCAGTGTCCGCCAACTGGTGGAAGGCCCTTCGGCTGGAAGGAGGCAGGTGCACCACTCAAGGGCTTCAACACAACGCTGATGTGAAACACACAGCAACAGGGATGGGTTTAGCCAATCATTCCTGTAAAGCTACAGCCACAGGGATGGGTTATTCAATCCTTCCTGTAAAGCTACAGCCAGAGGGATGGGTTTATCCAATCCTTCCTGTAAAGCTACAGCCAGAGGGATGGGTTTAGCCAATCCATCCTGTAAAGCTACAGCCACAGGGATGGGTTTAGCCAATCCTTCCTGTAAAGCTACAGCCAGAGGGATGGGTTTAGCCAATCCATCCTGTAAAGCTACAGCCACAGGGATGGGTTTAGCCAATCCTTCCTGTAAAGCTACAGCCAGAGGGATGGGTTTAGCCAATCCTTCCTGTAAAGCTGACCATAAGGCACGAGTGGTTACTTTTATAACGTCATATATTAATGGCATGAAGACCTTTATGATGTGTTTACAATCAAAGCTACCGTAGCGTAGGCCCTGACTTACATGCTAGCCTGATGGGATATCTCTCTTCAGTTACTAATGTAATCAGATGCTAGGAGTGTGGATAGACTGTCTGAAAGAGGAAAGGTGTAATTCTGTGACCCAGATACCCACAGAATGGAGCATGTTGCTGAACAGGATCTGGCCTGCAGCCTGCACGCAAATCACTCGATTGCTGCATGTGAGTTGAGTGTTTTAAATTAAAGCTTACATGGAGTATGTGCATTGGTAGTATGGTATGTATAAAACAGGGACATGAATGAAGATATCTCCCTGTTTCTTTGTACTGCAGGTGAGAGGAAGAGAGATACATGTAGGATGAGAGATAAAGATAGCGGATGAGGGAGATGCAGAGAGAGAGGATGATAGAAACAGAGCTAATTTCCCAAGGGAAGGAGAGGAAGAGTGACAGTGTGATCTCAGACATTCCTTCATCGCTCCATCACTCCCTCCTCTCCTGCTGCGGCCACATATGACCCCAATTATGTGGAATACATAATGCATAAAGTGATCTAGGAAGAGGTGCTGCAAACATCAACTCATGTTCCTAACAATGCTGCCACAAGTGAAATGTAGTGTACAAGGGGAATGCAGTTTATTGTCCATTCTTGATTTTAAATACTGAAACATCAAAACACAACGAGCTATCTTGCAGTGTTTGTTGATTCTGCGGCTGAGGCAGACGTCTGAGCGGGTAAACAACTTTTGGCCACCGACTTGGAAATACATCTCTCAGCATGTGTGTTTGGGTTTATTTGAACACATTTCCCCTCGCACACACAAACACACAACCAGAGACACACGGGCAGGGAGAGCTATAGGGTCATGTCTAGACATGTCATTTCACACTCTTTGAAGTCTGTCGCCCGCTGGCCAGAAGCAGCAGATCTGGAGGGTGAATATGAGTGCAACAGGGACCTTTGAGGGTGGCTGTAGGGAACAGTGGGACGCAGTGTGCAAGTATGTGCGCATGTGAAAGATTTTGCAAAACAACGAAAAAGATTGGGTTGAATAACATATTCCAAGTCCAAAAAAGTTTCAATATATATAGTAGATGTATTCACTTAATTACTTATATACAGGCTAAGTCACAATAATACCGATATGCATTTGACTGTATCTTTTGTTTTATCTTTTTTGCTCAATTTGTTGGATACATTGAACATTTTAAAATATTCAGTTATTTCCTTTTCATTTGGTTAACCTGTGGAACTAAATTATAACCGACCTTATGGCACTAGTCAATATCTTCTTGATTCAAGGATAAAAAAATATATTATTCTGGTTGTGAAGTTGAATTTGTCAATCTTTAATACCGTGTATAATGAATAAAACATTTTGGATTTCTAATGAATTACAAATAAAACTGAATACCTATGTTCTCCTATGGAGATTGAATTCATAAAAAGCCCACACCAGAGAGAACAAAAGGAGAATGGTCCTTGTTTCCAATCAGCTTGCCATTCTCACTACCTGCGGCCCTTCAAACATTAACCCAATGGCTGATGTGAGGTCTTAAAGAAGGTCTTTGTAAAAGTATGTGACAATGAGAGGTGATTTTCTGAAGAGGCCAAGCCAAAAATTAATCTTTGGAAAAATTCTGCAAACTGCAAACTTTGAACACTGGAGCAAAACGGTGGTATTTTCCCATAACTCGCCAGCATAACATCGACTGAATGGGGGGACATTTGTTACTTCGATTCTTTTGGTGAGTACTTGGCTGCTTGCAAAGTCAGCATCAGCCTTGTGCTACATATTTAAAATAAACAGACCCAGAACCAGCTGGCCGATAAGAGCCACATGCATACGCAATTCAGCACCTTAGAAGCAAATAGACACAGCCCGGACACACACAGTGCCTCCCAATGATAAACTCTTACTTTAAAGAGTACATTATATACGTTAGTCCTGCTACTCATGGTCACATTTAACTTCTATCACTCGACTCTGTGAGCAGACCAGCCATTTATATAACATTAGATATTATATAACAATATATAACATTTCGACCAGAATTTAATCTGAAAAAGATTGTCTTCTTAAATGTTTTACTTAAAACTATTTTGATTGTGAGCATAACAACAATTATTATTTATGATGAATATTTATACACAAACTCCCCCTCCTGCATCTCACACCTACGTTTATCGTGTTTAACAACAGAGGCAAGAATTATGGTTGATTGACAGCCATCTTTAAATTGAGTCTATAGAATATATAGCAAGCCATGTTACATTAACTCAAGCAAGTACAACAGCTGCTGATCCCCCTCATTCCCCCGCTGGCCTCCACCCTCTCTCCTCCACTCACTATGAGGTCATATTCTTGTCCCAGTGGTTGCTGTGGTTACGACATGAGCTCAATGGATTTTTTTTCACTTGGTAACCAACAAGATGCCACCAGAGAGTGAGTGTAGTGACAGTGAGGAGAGAGGAGATGGATAATGAAACACAGAGACATGAGAGGAGGACTTTAGAAAAATGAATGACAAAAAAGACTGAAGCAAGGCAGAGACATTGTATGAGGAAAATACAGTGAGCACGACTGCTTTGGCTTCATCATGCATTGATCTTATGTACTCTCCTCCTAGAATTAAGAACACGCGTTGGAGCCTGCAGCCAAAGTCCAGCTTAGTCCTCAGTAAGCTGTGTTTAACCTGTTCTTTGTGCCATGTGCACCGGTATGGGTTTTGTGTGTTATACGTCCGTTTCTTGCTCATGCTTCATTTGTATAGAGAACGGTACAACCAATAGCTGGTGAACAACATTCTGTTCAGAACAACAGGTTTAAAATAAAGAATGAGTTTGATATTCCAGGCCTCTAATTAGCATTCAACCACATGAACTATTTAACAGCACATTTTCATTTTTGATGCCAAAGCGCTAATGAATGAACCAATTCCAGTACAGTGCTGTGTAGAATGTTTTCCCACTGGTTTGCCATGCTGAAAACAACACATTTTGGATGGGTTTTATGAGGAGCTGGATAAAGTATAGAGCTCGTAGGTCACGCCCCTTCCACTATCCCCATCGCACCTCTAGGCTAGGAAAATTAGAACGGGAGTCAATGTAAAGTTATTGGTTATTTTCTGGTCCCAGTCATCAAAGGCCTTGGATTACACATGTTTTGTGTGGGTCTAAATACTAATTTTTTGACAGTATAATTTATGATTCTCACTGCTGTGAAAAAGACATAACGAGAAAGACTACATGTGGCCTATGTGACGTCACCTCATAACACAATCCCTCCCCTTCTCAACCCCCAGGGCTGATGCTGCCTCTTCTGCCACAGTCCACGGAGCCATCTATAGGAGTTATCACATCAAGAGGCCTGTGTGTTTTGGACCCGGATGTCTCCCGAACGTGGTCCGAGCGGCATCTGTGTGTGAGTGGTGATGCATATCATACGTGTCGTGAGCAGCGAAGAGTTGTAGTCCACAAAGCGATCTAATACAAAAACAAACTTGTACCAGCTAAATTGTCGCATTTACTGTACGAAAAATAATGTAAAGAAATTCAGACAACATATGTTGACATTCATGGCACAATCGAAAGGGGACCAGAAAATCTTTGGTCGTCCAATGCATTATGAGAAATGGATCATAAAGGTTCCATGTACCAGAAACAGAAGCACGCAACATACGAGATCTGTTCTATAAAGTGTTTACACGCAATGCATGACGTTTAGGATCTCAGTAAGACATCTCATTTACATACAATCTAAATAAAACTCCTTCCCGTACGTCGCACCTTATGGAGCCGTATCCAAAGCCATGCTGTTCCAGTGGAGTCGCCGTAGAGACACCAGAGCCTTGACTATTATCTGGACCTCTGGCTTGCTGCTACAGAAACTTTGATTGCCTCCACACTTTCTCCACGCCTGTCCGAGTCCCTGACGGGCTGGGTCCCTCCCTGACAGGCCCGGCCCCTCCCAGCCAGGGACTCCCTGGCCGGCAGGCGACAGACGTCACGGTAACAAGGTGCTGCTGCAGCCATCACAGAGAGGGGGGGGGGGGGGGGGGGCATTTTCTACAAAGCGTGTTCCCACATCTGCTCATTAGTTAAGCGGGTTGTAATGCCTCACTGAGGTGTAATGACGATCTGAGTCTAGAGATTAAAATTCATGTTGTGTGTCAAGGCCTCCCTCCACTTCCCCTATTCCACCTTTCACTCCCCGTTACGATGAGGGTTGGGGTCACAGCAGTGTTTTAGAGATGGTACATCCTTTCACCCAAAGGCCATTCCAGAGACACTCTCCACGCAAAAGAACATCCAGTGACGCAACATTGTTGACGACAATGCTGCTTTTATGCCGCATCACAGCTGCATTGCATGCAAGCCTCGGCAGAACATGGCATGTATGTAGGACCGTTGTCTTGACTAGAAGGATTTGAAGGATGCATAGCGCTAGGGAACACAGAGTTGGCCTGCACCCAAGTGCTCTGGTCATCTCCCAGGCATCCAGTCGATATCAGCTGAACAATGTACTCCGTGAGGTCAAACAGGACAGCTGCTCCCACCACCACTGGAACGAATGCAAAGTACATCCATGGAGATTAAGGGATATGTTGCACATTTATAAACATCTACTCCCACGGTATGTGATGGAAATAACCGCGGAAGGAATTAATGAATTCCATGAAGAAGCATGTTGAGCTTGAAGTAGTTGAAGTACCATGTCTACTGCGGGTTAAAATATATTGTTAGCATTTACTTATTTTTAATTGGAGACAATGAAGTTGTTCTGGATAATGCTGTAAGCTAGTGGAAATGAAGGTCTTAAAGTCTTTGTGTGACTTTGACCTCAATTTAGCTTGCAATAAATTTCCAGGATTCCTTGTATGACAACTACGCTGTGTACTGCAATTCTCTTCCCATGGTAACATTTTGTTCAAAGGGAGCAACAGGAATCGCAAAGGACTGACAAGCCCTGGTTGGAGGAAGGACTTTTACAATGTAATCTTGTATCAGCATGGGTCTCACCAACGGTCCATAGTTAATACACCAGACACCAAACAATGGAGTCATGCTTTGATTGCATTCTTACTTTTCTGCTGCAACTATTCTGTCCTGCTTGAAAATGTGTGAGGATGATTGAAGAAGTCCATCAGTCTGCCATTGCCCTCTCCCTCGCTCCAGAACCCTCTATCTGTTGGCAGCGGTCCTGCCAAAAGGCAGCTCTTTCCCATTACCAAGCAGAGCCATTCTGCCTTAAAAAGATCAACGGAAACAGTGCAGAGGGAAGAGGGAAGGGGTGAGGTTGTGATGAGGAGAAGAGAATACATAGAAGCTCCTTCAGTGCTGAATGAGTATCAGAGAGGTTGGACGTGTGATCTTCACTTGGCATTGGATCAGGTCATTTAAATATATCCAAGAAGAGACTAAATCGCACTGGTAGTAATGACACCGTACTCATTGTAAAGTACAGTATCATTTAATTTTACAATACTGACCCAGAAACTTTACATGCCAATTAACTACTGATCAATTTAAACCGATTACTATTTAAGACGTATTAAAACAATAATTCCAGACTCATACTTTGTGTGAAAAACGCAATTATTCATTGTTGACTTTTGCTGCTTAATCCTTATGGGTCATACGACACAGCATGGAAGCTTTTCCTGATTAAAGATTGGCAAACAGAAGCCTGGTGACTACCAAGCATGCATTTCTGTACCTGTGCCCTGTTCGGGTTTAACAGCAATGACAGACAGCCGAGTCTGTGTCTGTGTCACTGTAGCTGGTCGGGTATAACAGCACAGACAGACAGCTGACCCTGTCTGTCTGTGTACCTGTAGCTGGTCGGGTATAACAGCACAGACAGACAGCTGAGTCTGTGTCTGTGTACCTGTAGCTGGTCGGGTATAACAGCACAGACAGACAGCTGACCCTGTCTGTCTGTGTACCTTCGCCCTGGTCGGGTTTAACAGCACAGACAGAAAGCTGACCCTGTCTGTCTGTGTACCTTCGCCCTGGTCGGGTTTATCAGCACAGACAGACAGCTGACCCTGTCTGCCTGTGTACCTTCGCCCTGGTCGGGTTTAACAGCACAGACAGACAGCTGACCCTGTCTGTCTGTGTACCTTCGCCCTGGTCGGGTTTAACAGCACAGACAGACAGCTGACCCTGTCTGCCTGTGTACCTTCGCCCTGGTCGGGTTTAACAGCACAGACAGACAGCTGACCCTGTCTGCCTGTGTACCTTCGCCCTGGTCGGGTTTAACAGCACAGACAGACAGCTGACCCTGTGTCGGTGTACCTGTGCCCTGGTCGGGTCCAACAGCACAGACAGACAGCCGATCAGAAGTGGAGGTTGAGGGCATCATGCCTTACTGCTCTGCTCAATAGGGCAAGAGCATGCATTCAGCTCAATAGAGAAGACGGGGTGCCGGGCTTGGAAGGATGGAGGAAGCTCACTGTGTGGTGAGGAATGAGACTCTGGGCTAAAGCCTGCAGTAAATGGAAGAACTATTTCCATGCTAATGAGCCATTCATGGATTACAGCAGCAACAATAATCCGGTTATTGTGCGTGCCAGGGTGATAATAAGCGCAGCGCTTCACCGACCGATCCTAATGAAAAGATGGCAGAGAAATGTACCAACAAAGCAGAAGGCAGCAACCAGAACAGGAGAAGTTATAGACTTAGTTGGGAGTCAAGGGCATTGTAGTTTCACAGTCTAGACATTTGCCAGCTGGCATGAGCTTGCAGAAATCTAGGGGTCCCATTGCACCTTTCCATCCAAACCTCGTGAACTCAGCCACAACTGAGATGATCCTTGACATGACAAACCATCTAAATAGAGAGCCCTGTATGGAAGGCCTTACCTGCCAGGGCTCCGGGGCGGTCTCAGTGGTCTCCTGGATAATGTGGAGCCTCAGGCCGTACCAGCTGACTGAGCGCCTGCAGGCCAGCGACCCCTGCTCTGCGGGCACCCCTTCACGAGGGAGAAGCAGCCGCGGACAGGCCATGGCGCCTCAGGTACACAGCGCACCGCCTCGGCAGCAGAGGGGAGAGCTGTGCTCTGTTCACGGTCAACCGCTCAGCTTAATAACTGCTAATCCCAGAAAGAGATTTAACACTGCATTTTAATTGGTGGGTATTTTGTACCTATTTCAGCCCGTACCAATTGCAATTGTCTGCCTCTCTCTCTAGGCACGAAATATTTACGTATTTATCATGAATATTCCTTATTGTTTTAGCCTCATTTGGATCCACAGCGTTGAGCTGCCAGAGGACAGGATTACCTGGAACCACTGAGGTTCTGCGTGGAGAAGGTTTGGATGATGAATTCATTGAAGGAAAAGTGAGATTCCATTTGTTTTACAACCTCAGGCTCTTTCTGTGACTAGACAGAGAAACCTAGAGAGAGAGATATGCACTTTGGCCAATAGCTAGCTGAGCAACGATAGGAGGGGAGAAATAAGCGTAAACCAGCCCGAGACCCACTGCCGCCACAGGACCAAACCACGGCAAGAAACACAACGCACAAACAACAACGCTCTTTCTAGAAGGCCCCGTGAACAGCGTGGGCCCCCGCATGTGCAGGCAGAAGACTTCCCCAGATAAATAGGAAACACGAAGAGGCTGAGATGATGATTCAGATCTAAGGAGGGCAGAGGGAAGTAGTGACCAAACATTAACAACCTGAAGCAGGAGAACTGGTTAGAACAACAAGCAGCAGAGAACATGAGCCGTGTGGAGGCCTCTGAGGGTCTGCTGAGGGTCAGCTCAGAGGGGGAGCAGTGCGGCCCTCACACGGGAACCATTATGTTCTGGAGACGTCTCAGAACATAACACACAAGGTACACGCACTGATCCTTTCCGTTACCCTATTCTATTCCACCAGTAAAGCACCATACGGCAACAATAAGATGACTCGTCAGCTTGTATGATCTGAAGAAAGGTGAGCACCTTGTTTTCGTTATGTTGTGGACACACAACCATTAGCAATTGTTTCTTACAGAAATGCTAATGTTTCCTCTGCGGGAGCTGGGAGTCTGGGCCATGCGTTCCAGATCACTGAATAGCTAATGTGGCACAGGCTACCACGCTGTGCAACTTACACACACACACACACACACACACACACACACACACACACACACACACACACACACACACACACACACACACACACACACACACACACACACACACACACACACACACATTACTTTTCTTATAATTACTTTTTTAATGAATTACCCATTATGCCTTGAGCAAAAATGTGTGGTTCTTGAGATTGCCATGACCCCTGAGAAATCAAATCAATCTGGTTCAATCCTGCCGGACCTCCCCTCCCTGGCCACCCTGGAGGTATAATTCAGGGTGGTAAAACGCCAGACATGCCCCTGGCTCACTAACATGCACCCACACAGGCCAACGCTGTCCCTGCAAGCCCCCCATGCCCAGCGGCAGTGAAGCAGCAGAGGCATCTAGCAGGCTGGACCGATCCCTCCTCTGCTCGTCATATCTAACCGTCTACCTCGTGGCGCCTCTCCCTCTCATTGTCTCCTGTGAGCATCGCCAACACACAGCGCCCTACCGCTCCCACTGGCCTCTGCCGCCTCCGGCTGCAGCTCGCCCGCTCAGACAAAGACAGAAGACGCCATCGCAACAATAGGCCAGCGATGGCAGCTCTACAACACGCTGCAGTCCAGACCTAGACTGTACCAGACTGTACCGGGTCAGTCCAGACCCAGACCCAGACCCAGACTGTACCGGGTCAGTCCAGACCCAGACCCAGACCGTACTGGGTCAGTCCAGACCTAGACTGTACCGGGTCAGTCCAGACCCAGACCCAGACTGTACTGGGTCAGTCCAGACCTAGACTGTACCAGACTGTACCGGGTCAGTCCAGACCCAGACCCAGACTGTACTGGGTCAGTCCAGACCCAGACTGTACCGGGTCAGTCCAGACCTAGACTGTACCGGGTCAGTCCAGACCCAGACCTAGACTGTACCGGGTCAGTCCAGACCCAGACCCAGACTGTACTGGGTCAGTCCAGACCTAGACTGTACCAGACTGTACCGGGTCAGTCCAGACCAGACCCAGACCGTACTGGGTCAGTCCAGACCAGACCCAGACCATACTGGGTCAGTCCAGACCAGACCCAGACCGTACTGGGTCAGTCCAGACCCAGACTGTACTGGGTCAGTCCAGACCCAGACCGTACTGGGTCAGTCCAGACCCAGACCCAGACTGTACTGGGTCAGTCCAGACCCAGACCGTACTGGGTCAGTCCAGACCCAGACCCAGACCGTACTGGGTCAGTCCAGACGCAGACTGTACCCACGCTGTGGTGAAGTGGCCCAGCTGTACTCAGAGAGAGGCTGGGTATTTGTCAGTGATCTGTGCTCACCTAGCCATAGAAGAACAACACTGTACCCATGTTTTACATGTTCACAGTAAAACCAGGAAATTGCAGTTTATAGAAAAATGTAATCAACTAGTGTAAACAAAAGGTTTTTTAATGATGTCAGGATTTCCTTTTAAGCTTGAAAGCCAAAAGAAATATGCCCAGTCAGGATTTATTATTCTGAAATTCAAAACACTCGAGCGCTTTTTATGAGAACTGGAGCTCAGCAGACTGTTCTTATGAGAACTGGAGCTCAGCAGTCTGTTCTTATGAGAACTGGAGCTCAGCAGTCTGTTCTTATGAGCTGGAGCTCAGCCTTCTGTTCTTATGAACTGGTGCTCAGCCTTCTGTTCTTATGAGAGCTGGAGCTCAGCCATCCGTTCCACAGTGCAGAGCAGCCTTATCCCTCGTCTTTCTCTAACCCAGACTGGTCACAGAGGTGTTAAAGACACGTCTAAACAGATCCATTTGTCCTCGTCAGGTTGAGGTAGTAGCAAGAGTTCATGGTCCTGTTCCCTCGTCCTCTGACGTCCATATCTCTCAGTCAAACATGCCGGCTCGATTCTGATAACTTAAACAACCCTAAAGTGGATGTGTTGATATATACCCATCAGAATCACCATGGAAGTATTTCCCCTAGCGTTACCATCTCCTCCCTGGCATCATTCCAACACAGACCACACCACTTCACCTGGAAGCGAGTGTGCGTGTTATGGATGTGTGATCTAAAGGCTAGGCCTTGCATAAAGAAAGTAATAGCTTTCTTCTCAAAATGTATTGAAAGAAAACAATTGTAAAGCATGACCAAATGTAGGTCATATATTACTGCCTTGCACCCTTGTTGCAGAAAGCTGTTAACGTCACAGCACAACCAGTGTATGTAGAAACACCTTGATTCATACTACCTCCAGTCCAGGACCTCTCTCTTAGCCCCTACCACCTCTCTTAGCTCGCAGAGAGGAAGAGAAACGTAGACATAGAGGTGTGGATGAAAGGTAGAAGTTACCCATGGCCAGGATGTATAATATATAGGCCTGCCTCGTACCCATATGCACCAATGCCAACTCTCAATAGAGCGAATGGTTTGTGGTTGACATTAATATGATTTATCTAGTGCCCAGGAGATACACTGCTTTACGAACAAAGAATTGCCCTTGCTGTGTAGACTGATTACAATTTCTCTTAATAAATGTTCCTGTATTAGTTGTGATCATGTTGTATTGTATGGTTTGGCACAATGAGATCATGTGAATGTGAGCCTGTGATGTCACTTCCTTTCTACTATGCATAAGTTACCGTGCAAATTGCTAACATCATGCATTCACTATTTTGTACATGCAGGCCACAAACACATATGCACCTAAAATGTGTTCTTTAGTTGACCACAAAGTCAGGAGGCATAAATTGAGGCAGGGGTGGTAACAGGACATCTAATGAGTCACTTATCTTATCCTGTTACTTGTACATAGTGCAAATCACTGCCTGCAAAGAGGAATCCTGTGTAAGACAAAACACCAACCCCACAAGCCTTGTGGGGTTGCCATTCACAACCATGAAACCATAATGACACTGGGGCACTCTCTCTCTCTCACACACAGAAATAACTTCCCCTCCGGTTGGGTAATGTCAGTGTGGTCCTTACCTGGAGCCCTCGACGCCTCAGAATACTGGAGTCATCCATGTCTGTTTGGCTTTGGTTTAGTCCTTAAGCACTCTGTGTGGTACAGGTGTACCGATCCTCCCGCTCGCTAAGCTAAGCTCTCAAAGGGCAAGTTCAGGCACTTCGTTAGAAGCCGGGTAATGTGGAAGAAGAATGTCCTGAGCTTATCGGAGCCATCAACAGATACACGACAGGAACAGAAAAAATCCCTCCTGTGCTGAAGAAAAAAGCTTTGTGAAGCCTATTTTTGTCGAGTCAATCCATGAACTGATCTATAAAGTTGGCATCCAAACTGCTTCCCGAGGTGTGCCTGTTCATACGAGGTAATGGAACACAGCCTCCAAGTTACATAAACCTAAACCTTGTGGGGCATTTCATGAACCGAAAGGCAGCTCAGTGGTCACTCGTGTTCTTGTGGGTAACAGCCCAGTGCTGCATGTTGCGAGTGCCGCTGGAGAATGAAGCACAGCGGTCCATTCATCTTCAGTGAGGGACCACCACATCGACGCGCCTGCTCTACGCTAAACATCAGCGGGTAAGAAGAACCAGCGTAGAGCCACGTTGGAGACGACCGAGTGAGGGATGTCCTCTCCTCTGCTCTCCCTCTCTCTGGATCCCGCTCTCACGTTCGCTCGGCAAAGCACGTGTTGTTCCCCTCTGCTCCTCTTCCATTCATCCGTTCAGTAAAGGCCACGCCCCCCTTTCTCTCCCTCCCTCTCGCCGTCTCCCTCCTTCCGCCCACACTCTCTCGCTCTCTTCCACCACCAAGGCTGCAGTTTGCAGCGCTGTCCTCAGTTTGGTATCCAGCGTCCTCCAGCTCTCACCGGTCCTTCCCCCTAAGGAGACAGTCCCCCTGCCTCCAGTATTCACGGACAGGTTGTGATTTAAATGAACGAGGACAGCAGGTCATCGGCAGGGGGAGGAAGGGATTCGTCAGACGTAGAGCGTAAGACACAGGGAGAAGGACTCTGTGCTGTCTGCCTTCCTCTGAACAGCTCTACGTCTTATATGACATACAAGACGTACACAACGTTTTGACCAGAGCAAATACACCTTTCTCTCTCAAACTGATGTTCAATGTGCTTTCTTTTCCCCCATAGAATATGGGACAACTCCACGTCTAGGGGAGGTGCTCGTCCGAGTAGAGCTTCACCAATAACTGTTTATCTTGCTAACCTCAATGCCTCTCATTCCTCTTTCAACAGAAGACAACACCAAAGCCTATGTCCACACTGGAAGCAGCTTCACCGGCCGGACAATAGTACACCAAGCAGGGAGGGGAACACGAGCCACACAAGCAAGTGTTTGTTTGGTAGCAGCGGTCAGTCCAATGGCAGAGAGTTTATGCCACCTTGCCCTTCATCTCCATGCCAACAAGCCAAGACCTGGAGCCCCATTGTAAAGGAGCATGAAAGCCAAAGGCCTCCCACACAAGCTGCACCCATCGACACACTCAAACACCTCCCGTCACCAAATGGCCATCTCTTCATGGGGTCTTCATATCCTTGGAGTGCTTGTATTCCACGGTCTGTAGAACGACACGGGCAACAGGCTAGGAGCCAAAAACTATCTTTCAGTCTTTCTAAAAAAATATGTTCTTTAGGTTCCTCGCTCTGGTCTTTCATCCATTTCTCCTTCTCTTATTCTGCTTTCTTCTCCCCTTGGTCCCTCTCTCTCGGTGGTGTGTCAGAATGCACACAGGAACTCCCCTCCCCTTTTTTCAAGCTGTTCTCCCTCCCTCTCTCTCTCTCTATTGCTGACTCCCTCCCTCTCTCTCTCTCTATTGCTGCCTCCCTCTCTCTCTATTGCTGACTCCCTCCCTCTCTCTCTCTCTATTGCTGCCTCCCTCTCTCTCTCTATTGCTGCCTCCCTCCCTCTCTCTCTCTATTGCTGCCTCCCTCCCTCTCTCTCTCTATTGCTGCCTCCCTCCCTCTCTCTCTCTATTGCTGCCTCCCTCTCTCTCTATTGCTGCCTCCCTCTCTCTCTCTATTGCTGCCTCCCTCTCTCTCTCTATTGCTGCCTCCCTCTCTCTCTATTGCTGCCTCCCTCTCTCTCTATTGCTGCCTCCCTCTCTCTCTATTGCTGCCTCCCTCTCTCTCTCCATTGCTGCCTCCCTCTCTCTATTGCTGCCTCCCTCCCTCTCTCTCTCTATTGCTGCCTCCCTCTCTCTATTGCTGCCTCCCTCCCTCTCTCTCTCTCTATTGCTGCCTCCCTCTCTCTATTGCTGCCTCCCTCTCTCTCTCTATTGCTGCCTCCCTCTCTCTCTCTATTGCTGCCTCCCTCTCTCTCTCCATTGCTGCCTCCCTCTCTCTCTCTATTGCTGCCTCCCTCTCTCTCTCTCTCTATTGCTGCCTCCCTCTCTCTCTCTCTCTATTGCTGCCTCTCTCTCTCTATTGCTGCCTCCCTCTCTCTCTCTATTGCTGCCTCCCTCTCTCTATTGCTGCCTCCCTCCCTCTCTCTCTCTATTGCTGCCTCCCTCCCTCTCTCTCTATTACTGCCTCCCTCCCTCTCTCTCTCTATTGCTGCCTCCCTCTCTCTCTCTATTGCTGCCTCCCTCTCTCTCTCTATTGCTGCCTCCCTCTCTCTCTCTATTGCTGCCTCCCTCCCTCTCTCTCTCTATTGCTGCCTCCCTCCCTCTCTCTCTCTATTGCTGCCTCCCTCTCTCTCTCTCTATTGCTGCCTCCCTCTCTCTCTCTCTATTGCTGCCTCCCTCTCTCTCTCTCTATTGCTGCCTCCCTCTCTCTCTCTATTGCTGCCTCCCTCCCTCTCTCCTTCTCTCTCTCTATTACTGCCTCCCTCCCCCTCTCTATTGCTGCCTCCCTCTCTCTCTCTATTGCTGCCTCCCTCCCTCTCTCTCTCTCTCTATTACTGCCTCTCTCCCCCTCTCTATTGCTGCCTCCCTCTCTCTCTATTGCTGCCTCCCTCTCTCTCTATTGCTGCCTCCCTCTCTCTGTATTACTGCCTCCCTCCCCCTCTCTATTGCTGCCTCCCTCCCTCTCTCTCTCTATTGCTGCCTCCCTCCCTCTCTCTCTCTATTGCTGCCTCCCTCTCTCTCTCTCTATTGCTGCCTCCCTCCCTCTCTCTATTGCTGCCTCCCTCTCTCTCTCTATTGCTGCCTCCCTCTCTCTCTCTATTGCTGCCTCTCTCTCTCTCTCTCTCTATTGCTGCCTCCCTCCCTCTCTCTTGCCATTTTGCAGAGGCGGCCAATCAGGCGGCAGCAGGGGGCTAGGTGCCGTTATGTGATGAATGGATGGAAGGCGGGAGCTCCGCCCCCTCTCGCTCATCACTGCAAGCCTTTCTTCTATCAAAACAAGAACATGGGCGCGCCACACACACACACACACACACACACACACACACACACACACACACACACACACACACACACACACACACACACACACACACACACACACACACACACACACACACACACACACACACACACAGGAGTGACAGGCTGTACATACTTTCTTAGCGGACAGGATGAATAAAGCATGAGGCCAGTGATCTGAGGCTGGGTAGGATTACGTATTCAACATGATTAATTTAACCACTGCCTGCTCTCCATTGTGTGTGAAGCACTTTGCAGTCTTCTACTCTTTTTCCCCCTTTCTGATTCATGTCATGTTATTGTCATTGCCTTTGTCAACTGTGCTGTGCCTTAGGTGCCGTCATGCCTCTGATGTAATGAATCAATCACTTTGGTGGAAAAACCAGGTTTTTGTCAGAATGTGTGGAGTGAACCAGTGTGATGGTTGACGCATTAACAGATGGAAAAACACAGACGTTGAGAAGGACCAAAAAGGAGTAAGGATAAATATTTGTTTAGAAGGGATTGAAGAAGGAGTGCGATACTACTCGGTGCCAGACAGTGTTCAAGACATAACCGACGTGTAATAGTGCCTCATCTTCAATGTCTCAGTGGAGGCCGACCAAACGCTGATGGTTGTGGGGAACACGGTGGCCCCTCCCTGGTGTGTGTGGCCCCGGGCTCGGAGGCCCTGTGTGTTAATGAGAACAGAGGCCAGAGGCCGGGGGAGAAGGTCCTCGTACAGGAATGTTCACACAGACACAGTGGCACGGTGACCTGGCTGCTGGTTATGCGAACAATCTTTAAAACCAACTTGTTATTTGACTAGTTATCTATTTAAAAAAATAGACTCAAGCTTACATTTATTTTAGGTGTTTTAATTGAAAATATTAATGTGAACCAGACGGGCAAAACGTGTACCAAGTCTTGATGAAAAATAAAGATACATTTTCTTTAATCTTAGCACTCCGTAGCATCAATCGCGATAAACTGCCAGGAACAGCAGTTTCACTCCTGGACCATCGCTCTCTCCCCCTCTCAGAATTCAAAACCTGTCTCTGCAGAGTGCTCTCCTGTGTAATCAGCGAGGCGTGTAGGTGGCAGAGAGAGGCGAACGTTTCCATGCGTTGTGCCTCGACAAAACAGAGACTTGTTGACCCTGAGCTCACACTGTAGCTCTATGAGGGGCAAGAGAGGGTGTGAGAGAGACGAGGACATGGTATGCTTGGCTGAAACCCCTGTACTTAACCTGATTGATACATGTTAAATTGACCAGCTGTAGTATTGCTCAATATTTTTACTTTTGGATGATTAATAGTTGCTGATCAATACTGTGCTTTTAACTGTACATCATTTATAAGAACAACCTTGGAACAATAAAAAGCAATTGTAAAGGAAAGCACAACACTAAATCATTCTCCAAGAAATAAAAAAAGTATACAAATTGTTGTTTGGTCATTGATATGCGCATATTCTCATATAACCTCTACAATGAATAAAATGGCTAAACAGCCTTGGAGATTCAGAGCTTTGAAATTAAATGTATTCAAGCAAAGCAGTTGACAAAAACACTGTACCTACCATTCCATCATAGAACACAAGGGTCTCTTGAATAAAACATTTAGAAGATTGAAAACTGCTTTACTGTTTCTTTGAACCCTTCACACTCGGAGCCTTCCCAAACACTCTGAAGCCTTTACAGAAAGCTTTTTTTGTGTAATCTGTCAAAATGACCAATGCAAGAAAAGGATAGTCCATCTAGGAAACTTGGTCAGTACTCCATAGCAAAATGGATATCGTTGTTTTGTTCTACATTATTGTCAAGTTGCAGTAAAATAGTTAAATTTTCCCAAATAGTCACCTTTTACAATACCCTCCATACATTTATTGATTAACACTCAGAGATCAATTGAACACAAGAGACATGTTTTATGCATTTAAAACGAACTGAGCAGAAAAAACGATAACACCAACTGAGAGAAATTCAACGTAAACACACGCAGTCAAACATTACAGTGTGACCTACCACACTTCTGACTAAACGTTCAACACGGTCAAATAGTTTAAAGGCTAAAGTAATTCAGTCAGACACTGTCGACCCACGCAAAACACAGGACCTGTGTTGCACACTTTTAGAACTATTATCTCTAAACATTCATTCCACATCAACACCTACTCTGGAGGGCTGACATGGAAACACTTGACCCAAGGCGTGGAGGAGACTATATTAAGATCTCATATCTTTCACCTTCTGCTAAAACAAACCAAGTGACCTGGAAAACATACTCAGCAGGTCATCCTCCCACCCTGCTTTGACCGCCGCTGCAACTAAAGCCAGTAAAGGGGACCCAAGCAACAAGTGACCAGGGCTGCAGCTCGGCTCCAGCTAGAACAGTGAGCGTCCAGCCAATCGATGTGGTGGTAGCTGGAGTTCAATTAACATGAGTGAAGGCTTTGGAATATAGATACCTGCCTTAAGACAGTACCACTTCATTTTAATGTCTGCTCCATTTCACTCATCCCCCCCCTCATTCAACTGGGAGTCGTAAACATTTTTATGACTCCATCCCAGTAACAAGGAGATGATTTACTGGGCCCTCCCCTCCTCCCTCCGCCCCTAAGACACACATGGATGGAGGGAATCCTCCACCACATTTACACTGAGGCAGCACGTAGGTACAGCCGACCAGCCAGGCCGTCATGGCTGCTGTTGTCTGAATGGAGTCTTCATTCAGTCTAGACATGCTATCAGGTTGCACACCAGTGTATGTGGTGCCGTGGAGCCCACAGCACACTGTTGATCGTCGATGTGAAGGAGCTTAAGATCGAGTAGTGCTGGGGCTCAGATATTTAGTTTTCTACCCCAGTCTCTTCTCTAAGCAGGCTAGATAGCAACGGGTCTTTTTTGCGAGCCAAAGTTTCACCTCATTAGTGAACACTTTGTAACAAGTAGAAAGTAACCAGTTAGTTGAAATCCTATCATCCTGAAAGGCCACGTCCTAGGTGACTAGCAGATGTTAGCTAACTTCAGCAAATGTAAGCTTTAGCTAGACTAGCCTGCTAGGCTAGTTAGCTAGTTAGTTGGTGGATATATGAATACTAAGGTTAGTTGCAAGTAACTGAATTTGACTACTGCATACACACATACAGAATATCTCGAGATATTTGTAATCCGAGACCAGGTTTGTTGAAATAATATATGCTGTTTTTATTGCAACGCTGCTTAAAAATGTATGAATCTGGGTTGGGGTGACAGGGGTGAGGGTAACGGGAGAAACTGAACAGAATTATGCATGACTTCTTCTGCCAGTCTTGTACAGCATCTTTAAGGCTGTCAAAGCTGTATTGAAGGTGAAGTACAGGCTTTCAACTAGTCATCAGATTTCTGGAATGTAATGAGATTCCAGGGAAGTCGGGGCAATATCAAGGCAATTTAAAATGTGAAGCTTTACAGGAACATAGCAGTGTACATCAATGCATTTCACATTGTTTGTCTTCCATGATTGTTTGCAGCTGTTTTTCTATACTGTAAGCTAAACTGCATTGAACTTTAACATTGGGATGTGGCCAGCCAAATCAAATACTGATAAGACTATTAAAAACAAATAAAAATAAAACTATTAAGAACAATATTACCTCAGGATAGATAGTCAATAGTGTGTGTGTCTGTATCTGTGTTGAGCCCTGTGTAATGTGCTGACAGTGGATCTGCCTCCTCCAACAGGAGCAGAACCGTCAGCCTGCATATTTATGACTGACAGGCCCGTTAGGTCCGTCAAAATCCAGAATGACACCATGAATATTCATCCAATACATTCATGTATTATTGAACGCATATCTCATGAAATAAAGTATCTTGTTTTTACCTATGCATGATAAATGACTCTGCATGTTTGTACTCTGTATATTTGTTTTACCGGTGGGGAATATCAAAACCAACAGACGTCTGCTGCAACCCAGCCAGACCAAAGGGAATCCCAACAGAATGTAAACAAGCAACTGCATGGTTGGGAAGAGTGTACCTAGTGGGAGATGGTGAAGAGGAATAGCCGATCCGACGTTGACCAGGCCTTGAGCCATATTTCAAATGCACATGTTGGCTTTATATTGTAACATACATTATGGTTCAATATTCCCTGAACTTCCCTGAACTCTGACACACAAAAGCCTTTGTGTTGTCAGAGTAAACCTTGCCCTCTCTTCGTCTTTGATGTCGAGTGCTGAGCAGCTGGCAGGGCTGCTCCTGTGTTCTGTGGGCATGGGGAGGAACGCAGCTACAGCATAGGTACCAGATCAATACGCTGGGGGGCCCATGGAGGACGGGGCCCATGGAGGACGGGGCAGGGGGAGAGAGCGCCGATAAAGGAAGGGTTTATGCCCATCAGTGGACGTTGGGCCAATAATAAGAAGCGCTGAGCAAGCCTGAATATAGGTTGGACGCTGGATGATAAAGGGCCATAGAGACAGAGAGAGAGAGGGAGAGAGGGAGACACACAGGGAGACATGGCGAGCAAGAGGGAGAGACGCACAGCAAGAGAGGGAGGAAAGGGTGGAGAGCAATGTGAAGATAAAGGTGGAGCGAGCAGAAGGGACAAAGCAAGAGAAGGAGAGGAAGGAAGTAGGAAGGAGAAGAAGACTACATTTAAAAAAAATCAATGAATAAAATAGCATTCCATATTTTTTGACTCTCACCTTCAGCCTCTTCAATTCATCAATGGATGCCAAGAATTTACCTGCCATAATTATAATGATACAAAATGTCAAAATGTAGTCACAGCCTGGACCATGAAAACCTTTAATCCAAGCCTTGGTTGTAGATAGCGGTTCCTATTGTACCATCTTACTGCCGCATAATTGCATTCTGGGAAATGCTGTTCTAGAATCAGATCCCCTTGTGTCCTGAGACAACAGGTTTCCATTGTTCCAGGTTAGTAATCTTGTTATTAGAGTTCAGACAGGTCGAAGGGCTCTGGTTGGTTCAAAATAGGCTTGACTTTACTTTTAGTTTGTTTATTACTTATAACTTGTATTCATTGTATTTTCTCTTGATTACACTGTATGACCATAATGAGTGCATATACCTTTTTGATAGATCCTGCCGTTATGAGAACCCTCTACTTAATGGAACCGTGATATTATTCTCTTCACATTGACATTCAACAGACTCAATGTTGGACCTCTTGTCATTTTTGGAGCTTGATGTCCATCATGCTTTTCCGTGGATAACGAGTGCAGTCTCCAACTCAAGCTATAGTGAGTGAGAGAAAGAAAAGAGTGGGAGGCAACTTCCTACTGATGATAATTTATGTGGTTAGAGCAATTTCGGTCCCCATCTCCTCTTAGTTGAGTGTTGGGGTACGTGTCCCTGAGCAAGGGACAAGTAACTATAGTGCACTGCTATAGAGCAGCTATCTGCAGTCTGTCAATATGCAACTGAGACTCAGCTTGCGGGAGAAAAGGCATTGCACACCCTTATCTAGAACCCTAGGTCTTATTGAAAGGCGGTCCAGACAGCCGGAAAGTAGGCCGGTCAGGAACAGAGGGGATGTTTGGGAGCATATGTGCCAAAGTAGAGTTCAAACTCAGTTCACGACGTGGCTGGCGACAGTACGCAGGCTCTGGGGAATGGACCTCAAGGCATGTCTACAAATGTGTGACCTTTATATCTGTAGTACAGCCATACAGGAGACATTACAGAAGCAACGCCAAACAATACGTCACTGCACAGACAAAGGACACACACGCACTCAGGCACACATGCATATACGCACACACAGCGTAGGCTAAAAGTGACGTTTCATTTCTAAGGCCATTGTTCTTTCTCTCCTTTCTATCAAGTCGTAGTGTTCATCATGCTGCTGAGGAAGAAGCAGGCAGCACACAGGCTGTTGAGGAGGAAGCAGGCAGCACACAGCCTTTCACAAGACAACACATGCTCAGAAGGAGAGGATGAACGCATATGGGAGGCGGGTGGGCCAGGAGAGCAGTAAAGGAAAAGGAGAACAGAGAAAGGAGACAAATAAATCCTTCATATTGTCAAGGATGAGCCAGAGGGGATGTGAAGGGAGAGAAAGACGAGAAGAGAATTAAAGAGCAGTGGCTAGATGAGGGCATGTAGAGAATGAGAAGAAGGGGAGAGAGTGAGATTTGATTAAACAGCCGATGGAGAGCTTAGCGAAGGAGAGACCAAGGAAGGGTCACGATAAGAGGGAAAAGGGGTCAAAGAGAGAAATAACAAATAATAACAAAATCAAACAAACAACAAGCTAACCGGTGCTCCATGTTCGTATGTTGCCTTCACCTGAGGTGAAATACAGACGTTCTCAGTAGAGGTGTTGGAATGCTAATGGCCTCACTGCGCGGTGTGGTGACATCATGGGGTAGAGTTTAATCACAGTTCTATCGGGTAAGCTGCTGGCCTACATTCTGCACTTATCATACAGTGAACAGACGGTGTGCTGGCTGGTAATTGGCGGAAAGTAAAAGCTGCAAAAGGTGAAGTCAGCACCCTGTGGAGAGTTAGGCATTATCAAAACGCCTTCCTCACTCCCCGTACTGAGCCATAGACCAGAGCAGCCAAAGCATGGGGGAGAAGAACCAGAACATCAGGGTATAATGGGATACTCTGCGTGGACCGCTGGATCTGTGTGTTCCTCTCTGTGCGTGTGCGTGTGCGTGTGTGTGTGTGCCACTGTGAGAGTGCCTCTGTGTGCGTGTGCGCCTGTGAATGTGCGCCTGTGTGTGTGTGTGGTAAGTGTGTGTATCTCTTTAAGAGTCAGGATAGATAGCCAATTCAATTTAGTTTCATCAGTGGGGGTTGATATGGTAAGAACTGGATCAGTCCTCTGTCCAAAGGGAAGAGAGTAGTGCGTGTTGCGGGCGTGCACGCATGCGTCCGTGTGTTTTGTGTATGATAAAAGGACTCTTGATGCAGGCATCATAGCCATCTTTAGCCGACTAAAGCGATAAAATAGTTAGTCTTTGTTTTTGGCCAAAGTAGATGTACTATATATTTATAGCAAATATATATCCAGGAATATGCAAATATTGTAAACATATGGCCCTCTGATATAAAGATAATATAATAGCTGTTTTTTTTTGTAAAATGTTTCAAATAAACCACCCCCAGACGCGCCCAATAGGACATCACACTGACCGTGTGCCAGGGAGCTGGCAGGGAAGACGGATTGAACGTCCAGTCAACTGATACGCACAGCTCCTCCAGGTAATGTCTGTACAAGTTGCAGTACATGTGTGAGAGGGGCTATAGACATATTGGAGAGAGAGCAAGACTAGAGTGAAATTGGAGATGATGAAATAGAAGAAGAAATTAGTTAGGAAATTAATGACTTCAGTCAGCACTAAAGAAAACACAAAGTAGTCAAGTACACCAGCATCATGATTCATGTCATTTGGCATGGCTATCCCAAGCTTTAATTAGTGTAATCTACTGCTTTGGCACAACAGTTTAGCATTAAAGAGCCTGCATCTAGAGCACAAACCATGCTTTATTTTTGGGGCACAGCAGATTAAGCATTTCCCAGTTAACCAGTCTGCCGGATTCAGAAAACTGCTCAGTCGTGTTGTTATCAGGACCAGTGATCCTTTAGAGAGAGGAACCATAATGCGTCTCTCAACAGCTTACAAGGGGCCAGTAAGAAGCTGGCTCATGGTGCCCTCAAACCACTGCTAACCAAAGCCCCTACCAAGCAAACACCAGGCTCCGTTTACAGGGGGTCTTAAACTAATCAAGCCCCTCTTTACCAATTACCAAAGTGGCCACACACACACACACACACACACACACACACACACACACACACACACACACACACACACACACACACACACACACACACACACACACACACACACACACACACACACACACACACACACACCCTCCCCCCCAAGGCAGCAAGCAGCCACTATTATACACAATAAGGAGAGCAGGCACGCACTATTTCCTATCAGGATTGACAAGGAAAGTTCCGCCTCAGTCTCTTACTAATCAATCCCTACACGCAATCCCATCACTGTCAATCATTCAGCTGTGTGTGTAGGGGGGCCTTATCAACAACAGACAGGGGTTTGTGTCTTTGTGGAGATAGAGAGAGAAAAAGAGATAAAGAAGCAGGCAAGAGGTGTTTGTGGCCGCGTGTACGCCAGCACCGATGGAAGTCATAAATAAAACACTAAGCAGCCTGACAGACTGGTTAGGAGAATCAATACAAGCCTATCTACAGTGTGTGTGTCTGCGTCCATGGGCGTGTCCCCCTTAATCCAGGACGTACTCTTTTAGCCAGTGAATTCCTTCCCCATGGTATTAGTTGTTTGTTAGGCTGAATAGTATGCTGCCATTCAGTCTGGACTTAAAGGACTGCACCTGAATGATGGGTGAGTGGGGAAGAGGGAGTTAGGGGGAAAGTAGAGACAGTTCAGTAAAGTAAAGAAGTCAAACAAAGGATGAACTGATTTTCTGTACAAGGATCCGCTCTGAAAGCAATGAGGTCTGGGATGCTTCACAACTCAAACACAACACAAACAGTAAGACTTAAACATCAACACAGGAATAAACCAGCGCAACCAAGCAAGAACACTATCAGATAATCGATTCCAGGCAAGAGTTGGACCTGTCAACGCATAACGAATGAAAGAGAGCTGGCCCCTGAAGATGGCCCCCGAACAACAAATCGATGCACAAAACAGTGCGAGAGACTCAACTTTGAAGCGACACAAAAAACGAAGTAGGGATACGAACACGGAATAATAAAGACTACATTCATCCTGCAAGACACAAGGAGGGTCCTTTGAAACCACAGAGAACTGTGAGATGGAATCTGTCAAGGAAGCCCCTCAAAGTTCTGCTTTCTGCACCCAACAGACGCAACATAATAGAAAGAGAACTTAAGCTGCCACTGGACTACCACAGCAGCGCCTTGTGTATTTCTCTTGGAAGTGGGTCCTGTTTGAATGAACAATGATCAGATTCTCAGAGGGAATGAGCCGGCCAAGCAACCTTTCTGTTGTTGTGATTTGATTTGTTTTGTCCAATCTAAGCTATTTCATCCTCTGTGTGGGAATTAGCAAAGCCTACATCAAACCAACTCTCCACGGCTTGCCAACATTTGTTTCCGTCGTTTAAAGTGAAACCCTGGCCTCCTTCACGCGAACACACTCCCAAAGTCAATCAGAACAGACCCGGTCCCGACTGGCTATTGATTGGTCCTGAGCCAGAGAGTGGAAGTGGAGGGAGAGCATGAGAAAGGAGTCGATATATAGAGCGTATGAGCCAGAACACAGATTGATACAATGAGACACAAAAAGAAAATACGGAAGAAGGAGTTTGGAGACAAAAGATAAGAGAGAATATGGAGTTAATGTCACGAGGGAGCGCACCGCAACCAACCCTTTCAGAAGACCCCCGGACTCTCTGCAGCAGTTGCCACGGCGACTTGGAGACTGATTATATTGCGAGTGTGTATAAAAGCACATTGCGTGCCTCTGTGCATTACAGCAACACACTTTAGATTGGAACAGCAATATAGATAATTCAATTGCAGAACTGCAATAGTGGGGTTTGCATGTAGATGGTTTTATGCATTTCTTAAATCTGTGCATGACAAAACATTAATAATAAATATTAATAATAACTATAACTATTAATAATAGTCCACAGACTACAGCTCTTTTTAAACGGAACCTCAAAACCCATCTCTTTAAAAGAGCATTTAGCTAAACTTTCTTTGAGGTTCCCCCTTTTTAATAGTTTTTTTGGTATTTTTTTCTCTGAAGCACTTTGAGATTCTTGAATATAAAGTGCATTATAAATACAATTTATTATTATTATTATTATTAATAACACCTCAACACTTGCCCGAAGAATGACATCATTAAATAAATAAAATATTACCAACATTAAGAGTATGCACTCTCTGAACTGTTCTCGTCAGTCTCAGTTGCTAAGTAACCATTACTGGCACATCTTTCCCATGATGTGGCTTTGTCAAGCTTGTACTTCAATTAGCCATTTGGTGGAAGTCTGAGTAGCAGAGCATGAAAAAGCTATGTTAATGACCGCGCAAATCAAGGCTTTGTGTACCGTTACCTCTCCAGCATCACCTTTAGCGTGGTGGGGGAACCGGAGCTTGTGTTTCTCCTGCAGCTGTGGGTCTCTCTATTCTTTAATCTACACCTTCCCCCTCCCTCTCTGGGCTCCGAGAGGGGCCAGGGACAGGTCAGCCAGGCCCGCGGAGCTACAGCTGTGCTCGCCACATGGTGCTCCCACCCTGGGCACTGGTCCTCACCTGCAGAGCCCACGGCTGGACCCCCACAGAGCAGGAGGATGGAGTACGTGCACAAGCACACAAAAAGTACAACACACACACACACACACACACGTCTCCCACTCAATACACGAGCAGTTAAGGGCAGAATGAGGCTAGTGATTGCAAGCCAGTAAAACGTAAGACATGGCTACAGTTACAGACGCTGAGACTAGTTGGGAGGGGATATCTCAACTTTTGGTCACCAAAATTGTTGTTTTACAAGAAACTCCCTCAAGCTCCCATCTCACATTACACTTCCTCACTGAATGGGCTATAGTTTTATCAGATATATTCAGACGGATATGTCTACATACATGTAAACATATACAAAGTGTGTTGCAAGTTACGTTAAGTAAAGAAATCTACTATTCACGAAAGAACAGGAGCCATTCAGTGCATTTCAACTTCAATGTCACGTAAGACTTCAACTACGTGTTGAAGACTAAGTGGGCTACATCTGAAGTAGAGAGCAGATGACCTCACCCTGGTCTCTATATTAAATATCAGCGCCATGGCTTCTGGAGGTTGAGACAGCGCCAGAGCGGAGGAGAGAGAGGGACATGAATGGAGAGCTAGCAGCGAGGTACAAAACAATCCCTCATCCTTTTGTAGTCTCTGTTATAATGCAGAGACCAAATCAAACCACAGAATTGAAAGTCTACTCTGACAGCGCTGATCTCGGCCAGCCTTGACAGTGAATAACTCGGTGCTAAGCCCAGCATCTACAAGGGAAAAAGGATGCTGTCCGTATGCAGTCTCATCAAAAGCCCCCCAGGACGCTGCATTGATCCACATCTCACCAGCTTTCTGTCCAGTTGTCAAACTAAAAGTAAGCCTTCAAAGGAAAAGTTTGAATCCAATATCTGGAACCACATGTGTACACGGTATTGATGGGCTTCCTAGTGCATGATCTCCCAAACATTAAAATGAAATATAGCCTCATAAGCTCATTTTCTTTGACAAAATCAGTTTATTAAAAAAGACCATAGGATGAAAAAGCAACCATTAATTATGTGAAATGACAGTCCATGTTAGTTCATTATGAGTGAGAACAGATAGCTGGTGTGTGTGCTGGCACTAATCTAAATACATGATGGCAAACAAGACAAAAGAATAAAAACAAGCTCTCTATTCCCGTTGAAAGTCAATGAAACTTGGCAATGGGAATCCCAAACTAAATTAAGTGAATAAATAAAAAGCTGAACATAAGGGCATGCACGGCGCAGGCTAATTATTTCAGAGGACTGATTGGCCTTGAGCCTGGGGTGATGTTGTGCTTTGTTCTCACTGTGTTATCAAGCTGACAGCCTTCATCTTTCAAGGCCCAGCCCTAATTGCTCTCAGTAGGTAGTGAAGCAGAGTCCCACCGCAGGGCGCGGCGGTGTGGCAGGGGCACGTTGAAGAAGGTGATTAAATCGATATGCTTAAAAAGAACAGCAAATGCTAATGAGACAGAAACTTGATTTCTTTTTCGGATTTCAGAGGGAGAGTTTGCGTGGGTGTCTGTATGCGCGCGCGCGCGTGCGTGCGTGACGGACGGTGAACGGATATGCAGAGCGACAGGAAAGTGCCTCTGTGTAATCACCCGAGCATGGCCCTGAATTGGAATGGAAACAGCTGAGCGAGCCTCCTTAATCACAGCCATTAGCTGGTAAGTATTGGAAGGTTTGCTAGGTCACCATGGGAATACAATTAAGATTTATTTTTCTTGAGCCACTACTTGAAAGGTTTCACCTCTTCCTAAAATACCACCATTTCTCACACGTAACTGGGAGGTGAGGAAGCCCTCAGCCTCCAAGGCGGTGAGAACGTATGTGTGAGAAGAGATAGAGCGAGAGATAGTGGTATAGTACTGCATACATGGGAGCAGAGCATTGGGACTCGACTGACTGGGCCCAAGGGGGAGAATAATTAGTTAAAGATATAAAGAAAAGAGCTGACCAATAACCTAAAAGGTAGTGGCGTGAGATAACAGCAACATGTATCTTCTTAACCAATTATAAAATGGTGTGTCCTGTCACCTGCATGGAGATTGTGAAAATCAAAACACAACCAATGAGCAGAGGAGGAAGATGTGGAGGCATGAGCTCACACAGGCACCGACACACACCGACACTTATTGGCCAGCATCTTGGACTTGGATTTAAATTGCTGACCATAGAAAGATACTAAAGCCGCAACACACACACACACACACACACACACACACACACACACACACACACACACACACACACACACACACACACACACACACACACACACACACACACACACACACACACACACACACACACACACATCCTGTCAGTTGGACCTATCCAACCAATGCATGTTCAAAGATTTGTCTTGGTTATACAGTAACTAGTGAATGTCTGACTCCTCTCAACAAGTCTAAACCCCATGGGATTCAGTGTGTCTTAGTGGGCTTTGGATCACACGGATATAAATCCTGGAACACACAGATTGATAGAAATACACACACGTTTAAAGATAGAACAGTAATGAAAAACCAAAGTTCTTAACCAAACTCAATATATAGAAAAGGGTTTTCTGTGTGTGCGTGTTCCTGTGTATGTGCTTCTTATTAGCTTAATTTGACGGCAGACGGGGGATGACAGGGTCCAGATGGAGACACGCTAAACCCCACGATGATACCATGATGTATCTATGAGCTGGGAGTTAAAGAGAGAAGACTGAACAAGCGGGTCCAAAAGGCCCAAAGAAAAACACAGTCGCATAAACCGTCAGTCGATGTGTAGTGTGGAGCCTCTTTGAGGGACTCCCACAGGGCCTGCATGGAATACACAGAGAAGAAGATGATAACAACTACGTCCATCGTATATAGATGAAGGCATTAGACACACACCCACCCATCCTCTAATCCAAGTGTGAGGACGCTGGTGTCTAGAAGAGGATTGCCTGTATGGCTGTGTCCCAGGGCGGATATCAAAGCAGGCTGAGGAAGATAGGGGGGATCATCACCCCTACCAACATCCTCTGCCAGTTCTCACGTCAGTTGAGGCTTGTTTGCATTGAAAGTTGATTTGTGATGACTCATCACGCATTTTGTAATGGCTGCAAGGTTGTGGATGCGTCAGCCGCAACATAATATTCTCCATTATGTGGAGCGACACAAAAACGCCTCATGGAACTACTGTCAGACGAGAGGCCGGATCACATGTCGCTGACAGTGTACAACGATGGGAAAGTGCCCACCCTGATCACAATCTGGGTGTTTTCTGGAAGCATGCAGTCGTAATACCATATCATGCAGCACTAGCACATTGTAAGGAGGCTACACATATCATGTTATTCTCTGGGGAACCACAGACCATAGCATGAGGGTTTGTCCACAGAGAGAGACTATGGTCCACGTCGAGGAGTCTGATTAAAGGACGCCAGAGCCATGGTAAGACAGGTAAATGAAATGACTTCTATCCTTCTTAGGGATACGTGAGAATCAGGTTCCATTTCCAGCACAACATAAATATCATGGGATGGCTTCAGCCATTCAGCCTCTCTCTGAATCCTCTGATCATGTGTGCCTCAAATCCCCCCTACACAGACGCAAATACCAGGGCCGAGATAAACACAGATGGACTCACTACAGGCACAGCGGTCATGCACACGCACTCTTTAACCCTTCAGGGTGTTGCTGGCCATTGTAGCGTACTGCTACCTCAAGAAGCTGAAGGCCCAGGTGGAGGGTGTATCTCTCAGCAGGAGATCGAATCACCTTTGATTAGATATCCTGCCTCTGAAACGGAAACGGACAGCTCAAGAGTAGATAGAGATGCCTGGTTTGTCTGTTCCTGCATGAATGAGTACACGTATCACGACTGAGCTACACTCATTTAATAGCTGAGGTACGCAAACAAATTTCCCAACACACACACACACACACACACACACACACACACACACACACACACACACACACACACACACACACACACACACACACACACACACACACACACACACACACACACACACACACACGTCACCCCTTCTCGGGGAGTGAGAAAAACAGTGAGCGTGAGTCATCCTCCCCCCCCCCCCCTCACCTCACTGGCCTGCTGGCTCTCAACCCGGGGGCAGAACGCGCTTTACAACCTGAAGACGCACTCAGAGAGAACATCGTCAAACCCGGTGCAAAACTACTACATGCACTGACTGCTTTCAGTGTTTCAACTACTTCAGTCAGGCCAGACATTCATGGACAATAAAGAACTGGGAGATCAAACCATCGCACGGTCCCCCCTGCCTTCACTAAATTATCCGCTATTAAATGTGCCGGATCACACTTCCTTTTACGGACACTGCTTCGTCCAGGGCTGATCCTGTAGCCTAGCGTTGAATCTGGCTGTAGACAAACATGATTCTCGCTTCATGTCTCACTATACTCTACACACAGGCTGGACTTTCATCTTCCAATGAATGCAAATGAGCACTACATGTAAATGTTGCCAGGCATAAACACAGTACATGTCCTTTCCTTCGCCCTCATCAAGTACCATCGACAACAACTACTGAGGGTTCCTTAGCATAGAGAGCGCATCCAGAGACCTATTATCCATGGATAAAATGCATTCATTACAAGCTTCTGTTAGCGCCAGGATGGACACGCGTGTACCGTGTCAGAACAATGAGCAAGTGGCCCGCACTCTGGAGAGAACCACACCACACCTGGCACTCAGAGGTCACACACACACACACACACACACACTTAGAGGGAGGTAAACACCATCTGGCCATCCCGAGTTGTTTTCCCATAAGATCGACACGACCTGTTCCACTCATCTACCCTAATGACCAACACATACACACAATGGGAGACACATCGACTCACTGTGTCCCTCCAATCCATTATTCACATTGTGTAAATAGGACTCTGTTAAACAGGTCTGGAGACACATACCCCTCCGCTGCCCATCAATGAAGACTAAAACTTGTGTAAATAAACAAAGTATGAATGTAATTTACTGTTGCAGATATTTGATCCATAAGGAAGCAAATACTGAGAGATGCTGATGAGAGAGGAGAGTAAACTAAGGGAGATGGTGGGTGCATAAGAGATGTTGATGAGAGAGGAGAGTGAACTAAGGGAGATGGTGGGTGCATAAGAGATGGTGATGAGAGAGGAGAGTGAACTAAGGGAGATGGTGGGTGCATAAGAGATGGTGATGAGAGAGGAGAGTGAACTAAGGGAGATGGTGGGTGCATAAGAGATGTTGATGAGAGAGGAGAGTGAACTAAGGGAGATGGTGGGTGCATAAGAGATGGTGATGAGAGAGGAGAGTGAACTAAGGGAGATGGTGGGTGCATAAGAGATGTTGATGAGAGAGGAGAGTGAACTAAGGGAGATGGTGGGTGCATAAGAGATGGTGATGAGAGAGGAGAGTGAACTAAGGGAGATGTTGATGAGAGAGGAGAGTGAACTAAGGGAGATGTGTGGGTGCATAAGCGTTCAGGTGTTGCAGCCCAGTTCTAATGGAACTGAGTCAAATAAAGTCCTGAGCTGCCTGCGACTTGAACAAAACCAGACATCCTTCACCGAGCCAGGGCTTCTTGACAATATTCATTCAATGCACTGTTTGCTGAAAGATGGAGCCACACAGAGCAAGAAGACAACCAGCCAGGAGTGGATGAATGCGAGTGTATGTGTGTGTATAAAATACATTGAAAGGCCACATATCTTGTAAAACTGATGTGTGAGGGACGACAAAGGTGGAGAATATCAAATAAAAGAAGCAGAAGTGTAGCAGGGCCTTTTTCCTCTCAGGAAAAAGTGTAATAACCTTGGGCAAGAGTTTAATAATAATTTCCTTGTCTAGAATACATTTTCCGTTAGTTTTTCACATTTTACCACTGATCATATCATATAAAAGGGCGATTGAGAAAGATTGACCAAGATAATTTAAATGTATATGCGATCACAAAAACTGCATTGAAATATGCCCCTCCTCCAACTGCCTTTTGTCAAAGGATATAGTCACCCGTTATCCATTAGACAACAGTGCCATCTGCTGGTGGCAAGTGAGAACGACGAAGCACAGATGAACAGCACATCGTGACGGGGTGCAGATGAGGCACATCGATGTGTTACAGGAGCCTGACAATCCTGCTCTTGCAACGAATGTAGGTAGTTTCTCTCTGCAGATCAGTCTGGCTTCTCCAATAATCCCGATCACACAGGGATAGTGTATGTATATGGCCTCAGGGATAGTGTATATGGACCCTGGACCCAGGGATAGGGTATGTATGTGGACTAGGGGTGGGGAAAATAATCCATTCTTCGATGCATCGCGATTCTCGCTAGAATGATTCTGTCTCGATGCAGATAAATTAATAATCTGAATAAAAAAGCCACACAAAAAAGCCATTCCTGTGCAGTTCCTTTGACAACCAGCAGGGTTCAGAGTTGTGCACATCTGATAGCGAACGCTTCTCTGTGCTGCATGCACAACACAGATCTCAGCGCCTTCTGCCCGGGCTTGCTGGTGTGTAGGGTGATATGTCGGTCAGCACAGTGATGATGAAACCCGCTCATACAAACCGACACAAGCATGAAGCCACGCCCGCGTGCCTGCAAACAGAGGTGCATGCACTCACACAACTTTCAATCTATGTATTTTTATGTGTGGGCAAGAGAGTGAGTGTGTCTATGAATGTGTGTGCGTGTCTGTAAAAAGCCTGAGTCATGGAGGTCCTGCAGCAGCCTGGCGAGGACCCCCCCCCCCCCCCCACCCACACTCGGTCAGTGGGCAGACTCCCCTCAGCCCTGGGGGAGAGGGCGCAGCTAGTGTGAGCAGCCAGGAGGTGTCGGCAACACTGGGAGAATGATCTCACATGCGTCACACTGATGGCGTAAAAATCGTTTTTTAACACTCTTTTTATATTTTTAATTTAGAAAGGAGGTAATTGGCTTGTGGATTGAAGGGTATAATATAAAATGTATGTCCATAGCCACGGGGTCACAGAATAAACGTCAAAAGCCAACACTGCTCAAGTTCAGGGATTGACCTTGCTGTACAGATATAGTAAACCATCCGATTGCAGCCAGGGATTAGTGAGATTTGAGGACTGGAAATAGCTCAGAAGGCTGAACAAGACATCTGGGTGCTGGAGCAGAGTAGCTCACTTCTAACAGGTCCAGACCAGTGGGTTTGTTGATGGAAAGATGTGCGTTTGTTGGTGAATGTCAACAACAACAATGCACTGAGATCGTAGATTGTGAAGAGTGCAACGCAGAAGCAAAACAAAGACGGCCATGGTTTTCTTTCACCCACAGATCAAACTACCAAGTCCCCTAATGTTTAGGAGAAGGCAGAGCCACATTAACGTATACAAGTTCTCCTCTGCCTTGCATATGACCTCCCGGGTACTAAGTGTTTGATGCAGAACCTTAAAGTGTGTGTCATTGAGGGTCAATCCCGTCTGTGTTTACATGTGGGTCATTGAGTGTGCGGCTGTTTGCGTGTGGTCCACAGCAGAGATCAGTACACAGCCGGCTCCAGGACTCACCAGCCCGGTGAGCGAAGGGGCAGACTGCCCCAGGGTCTGGTTCCTCATCCACACCAGGTTGTTGCCCTCCCCAGGGCCCAGGGGAGGCGCCAGCCCCCCCGCCGGGACCTGCCAGAGCTGGCTCACCCCACCGTGCAGGCTGCTGGACAGTGGAAGCAGCTGCTTACCTAGAGGACCAACACAGGGCAAGAAGGGGGGAACCAGTTAAACCCGGCGGCCATGCTGCACTGGGCAGCCGTGTGCTCCAGCAGGCTGAAATCACCCACTCATTCAACACATCGTTAGCCTCAATTAGCAAATGACCGTGTCCCGGTTGAACCCAGCTCAGGGCTCTCAAACACCGTCATCGCTATTATGGCAACGCAACGCACAAAATATCCAGAGCAGAGCCTCAGAGGACGAACCCAAGAGGATTAAGACCCAGGACCAATGGCTAATCAATGGAATACAGATCAACAGAGATGAAGTGAAGTTATTAAATACTATTTGATTTGGATATGATGTACATTAGAACATACTTAAAACGCATGTTTGAGCAATATCACAAAAGAGGAAGCTATAGTGAGTATATGATATCTGGGCCTGGACTTTGGGCGGGGAACACAAACCCTTTCCTGCACAATAGCCTGCTGCGTTCTGAAGGTCGAGGAAACCACCGGCCAGCTCCTTTGCATGTTGTTTATTCATCTCTATTGAAATAAGAGTCCGTTGACAGTCGCTTTGGTTAGCAGCTCAGGATCACTAATGGAGGCTAGTTAGTGGTTAATGGAACACCTGTTGAGTGATACATGTCTAGTACAAATACCTAGTGCTGGATGGAGTTCCTCTTGTCCGGTAAAACTAATTGGTCAAACTGTATAGTGCTAACAGTATCTGTGGCTGTGATGCAACCCTTTCTTCAAAATGTCCCGTTTGGATGGTAGAAGTACACAGCCAGTGTGAGCAGCCGCAGGGCGAAGGCCAGCGCTGGGCCATGGCAGATGAGTGTGAAGTAGATATTAATGTGTGCACAGTGGGGGGGTCATAACCGCAGCCCCCCGCTGCATCCATACTGCACACATGCAGAAGCTTGTGCATTCACACATCCTGTCACTTTACGACAGTCCTGCCCATGTTAACGTCATTTATTGTTTATTAAATGTTCTTGCTTCATTGATGACCATTGAATATAGTATGGTTCTGTTCATTTAACCATAACATCATTATTTTGATTACTCTTTTAAAAGACAAAGGTGAAGGAATATATCTATATATTATATACATGTATATTTCTTTATTTAGGTATTTATCGGTACATTACTAAAGAACATTCAGCAGCCTATGGTTGGATGAACGCTTCAGCTGGGCCCGGGGGGGCTGTGAACAGTAGACCCATCACACCCGTTCTGTGTGTGTGTGTTTTGAGGGTTTGCTAGCAGTGGGGGGGTGCAGTGAGGGGGTCCGGCTGGAGACCCAGACGGGCGGGGCGGTGGGCGGGGCCTCACCGGTCATGGCCATGCTGCCGCGGCGGACGCGGTTCTCGTCCTGGCTCAGCTGACGGTGCAGTTGGGACTTGGTGACGGCGGCGGCGGCGGGGGACAGGTCCGGGTTACTCAGCTTCCTGAAGAGGAGCGGTGGGGGGAGCACAAACTCCCTCTGAGAGGGGGAGAGGGGGGAGAGGGGGAGAGGGGGGAGAACAGGAGGCATTAGCCAAATGGGTCAGGATTACACACTGAACATATTCAGTCAAAGAAAAAGATCAACTCCTAACCAGGATAATCAAACAGGACCAAACCGATGACACCAATATGCATGGCTTCCTATTAAGATGCAGCCTAGGGAAACGAGAAAAGAGGACGCCACAAAAAGCAGTTCTCTAAAACAATTTATAAACATCACAGTATGGAAACAAAACAGACGCGTACAATAATCTGAATTATTAGTCACAGTTTATGTTTAGGACCACCGCATCAGTCGTAGACCTCGCACGTCGTAGAGCAAAACCTCAAAATGAGCAAAAATGGTGGTCAACAATTACACTTTAATTCCAAAGGAACAACGTCAGTTGAATGGAATTATTTTGTTTCCAAAAAAGACGACCAGAAACAGGAACTTTGTCGAAAGTGCCTGGCAATTGTTGCCCCAACAAAAGGCAACAAGAATTATTTATTTTCCCATTTAATTTGCCACCATAAAGCTCTGTACAACGCTAAAAAATCCCCCAATCATCATACAAGGATTAATAATTATCTACTTTTTTTTTTACGTATCGCAGAAAGAAAATAAAATCGCAATCAGATTTTCTTCCACTATCGTGCAGCAAAGATCCTCCCAGCGATTGGTTGACTGAAGCAGCTTCCTGTCTCTGAGACAGGGCCTGTGAGAAGTTGGTAATGAACAGCAAACCGTTCAGAGAAACTCACATCCGATTCCTTCAGCCACTTGTTTGGCTGCTACACATTACACAACGAAAGCCTGTGCTAATTCTCGCTGTTGATAAGGGCGAATCATATGAGCGCGGATCATATCTGCCAACATCACCCACCAAGAAACAATCAGGGCTAGCACAAAGAAGGACGAAGACAGAGGTTCACCATGGCCTGTGCTCCACGTCGCTCCGCCCCCTCCCGTCCCTCTGGCCACTGTTCCTGCAGCCAGCCATCCAACCCGGCCTTCCACTGTGTCCAGCCAGGCCCTTCGCTCACCTTATGCAATAAGCACAGTCAATAACATCTGTTATCAAATTGTGAATGTTTCCCCCATTAAGGTGCACTTCTCTCGACTCCCCAGGCTCGCACGGGCACACCCCAGTACACACCCCAGAACACACCCCACAAAGACAACGAAGAGCCATGGCGTTCAGAGTCTCTTCTGCAGCTGATCCATCGCCTACCTCAGCGCCTTTTGGAACCTAAAGCTCCCTCTGACAAATACGACTCGAGAAAATTGCCAGCAATTTAAAAGCACTACACTTGTGTTTGTCAGCAGAGTAAATGCACTGGCGCACACACACACAAAACAGCTCCAAATGACGCTACACTGATGCAACAGACAGCAAAAATAAACACTGAATCAATCCTCTTATGTGGTACAGCTGGCAGCGTTGAGGCTGCGGGTTCCAACATGTGATTGGAAATCTGTCCCCAGACTGTTGTTGACGAGCGTGAGGGGAAGTGTGAGGATACTGCCTTGGTTTGGCTTGCTGCTGAAGTATTAAAAAGTACAGATGGAGCAAATGAAGAGAAAAGGGGAGGGGAGGGGTAAAGTTGGCATGAGATTTGCACGGCATACACGTGACAGCAGTGGGTCCCACATTGATCCTGGTGTGTAGCAGATGGACAGCCACTGTATGGGCTAAGCACCACCTCTCAGTTGTATGGTGTACCCTGGTTCACCCAGCAGTACAGCCTATCCCTCCAGCCGAGAGGAGCCATACACACAGAGGATAGACCAATGACTAAAGGGTAGGTGTCCTTTCCTCCTGAACAGGCTGTTTATCCGCAGCTGAACAGAACATCTCTCGGAAAGGGTTTGTGGGTGTGAATTTGTTTGACATGAAGTATGAACTCTGGCAATGACCTCTCGCCTGTGACATACACAGTCTGCAGCTACTCCTCGCTCGGGCCTTGTAAGGCACACAACCTCTCGACTGTTTTCATTCCTTCCTCTTCTCTCCATGTGTCCTCCTCTGTCCGTCTTTCCAACCCCTTTCCCTCAGCTGTGATCCCTAGTCAATGCCTCCGACGAGCTCAGCCCCTCCTCCGTACAACGTCATCATTAGGGTCAAGCCTTGGACACACAATGTGTCCATGCTGGGGCGCATCTATCATCTAGGGCTGTCCAGTTCTGGCCGATTGCTTGATTGGTTGGTCGATATGCACTCAATAGTTGATAATTAATCTGCGTTCAGATAATTGGGCATTTCATACTTTTACATTCACGTCTCCACATTTCAGTACACAGAATGTATCCACAAACAAGCTTCAAATGTTGACCACCATCTACTAAATCAGTGGCTCGTTAAGAAGCATCCTTCTGCCTCTGAACTGTCTCTGAGTCGGACCACGAGTGGACCTGAAACCCGCGACCTTCAGTCAACACCACTAATGGGATATTTATGCTAGCAGGTAGAGTAGGAGGCACTGTGGCTGATTCATCTAGAGATAACATGCGTACATGTATTTTTTTATTTCACGATTGATTGGTCGTAGAATCTTCTACCAAGATGTTCTTTGGTTGATAAGCCCTACTTTAGTCCCATGCAGAGAGCTTCCCCTCCGCTTCACACTTTATTTCCCTACTCGCCCGGTGTCTTCCATCTATCACACATCTTCAGGTCCCCTGTTTGAGGTTGATGCCACCCTTCGTACCTCCGGGCAGGAAATGCCAAGTTGGTTCTGATTGTTCCAGTCCCACTATTAAAAGGCTGACGGTAAGACAGTGATGGAGAGGGGTCAAACAGTCAGAAAGAAGGCCAGAATGCCTGTGGTCTGGCTGCTTCGGTTCTGGCTTGTGCAGAACTGTTACATCAGGGGGACTCTTCACACGCATGTCTGTGCAAGAATCTCATTGCCTCATACATATTTCCTGTCTGAACAGAGTGTTTTTGTCCTGGTAGTGCTATGTCAGGGTGTGTGTGTGTGTGTGTGTGTGTGTGTGTGTGTGTGTGTGTGTGTGTGTGTGTGTGTGTGTGTGTGTGTGTGTGTGTGTGTGTGTGTGTGTGTGTGTGTGTGTGTGTGTGCACACGCACGCGTGCACGCGTGTGCATGTTCATTCAAGTAGTTCTAAATGGCCTATTAAAAGTCTGGATATAGCCCAGGCTTTGAAACACTTTAGAACTCAAGCAAGGTATCCAGAGCAAGAGGAAAAAGGGAAGGTGATGAGAGGAAGGGAATGCAGAAGGGTGTACTGGATTCACATTGGGGCTTTAGGGAGAGAAGTAGGAGGAAGAGAAATAAATCCTGGCCAGCTGAGGCCAAACGGACCGTTTGGTTGTGGCTTGCGGCTTGTGGAAAAATGTTTGTCCACACACAAAACTACCATTCCCGAAGCATCATGGCACAGACTACACTACAATGGTGCCCACAGACAGAACTCATAAAATGATTTAATGAGGCCATGTGCCACATAGAAAACATAAGGAATGACTCATTTCGTGCGTGGGATGCGAGGATAAATGCTTTGGTTTCATTGTTGGTGAATGACATGCATGGGACAACCATTGGTCAAATATAATAGTTGAAAATAAATTTGCCTGCCAAAAATGTGGTTCATATTCACTCTGCATTACATCACAGCGATAGCTAAATTGCATCAGCTCTCAAAGTGGCCTTTTGGCCTACGTCAAATAACTCTTCAGTGAGAAAGCGAAGGAGAAACAGTGGGCCTATTCACTGGGCTCACTGTACATCCCAGCAGCCCATCACCAATGTGTGAACTACAACAAGTCATAAACTAACTCAACAGGTTCAAATGATTTGGCCAATGGCTTCAGGCCATTCCAGCTGAAAAACAACCAGTGCCTTCAACCCACAGCCTGAGCGCACCACTGCTCTCTGGATTAAGAGGGCTGGGCTCTGGTCTGAGCATGATGTCACACATCGCACAGGTCATCATCGATATAGAATCAATTACTGGGAGGAGCCTCCAGGGCCCTCAGGCTCACGCAGGGTCACATGTGATGTGCGACTGGAACGTCTGGAAAGCTTATTTCACCCAGTATTATGATCACAAGGGAAGATTTATCAGTTAAATGAATCCAGAAGAGACACCCTAAACCTGGGAAGAGCAACCATGTCGTGACACAATGTCGTCACTATCACGAGCTTGCTTGTGTGTGCATGTCTCCAATGGTGTCTGAAAAGTCACACACAACTACTAATTATTTCAGGGTTACAGGAGGACAGAAAGAGAAGAGTGATATAACGATATTGCAACATGGAGCTAAGAGAGTGAGAAGGGTAGATCATGGGAGAAGGACCGAGTGCTGATCAACGGCAGGTATCAGAGCTATAGATATGAGGTAACAGGGTTAGGGTTAGAACGTCTGCCCAGCAGGGGGCATTTCTGTAAAACGGCACGACAAGGTAAAACCACTGACTTATTTAAATGTGCAGGTCTTATTTTATTCCAAACTGTGATTTGATCATATATATGTGATACTATTAGCATGGGACGATTACGGCAAATACCTAATTGACTATAAAGTAAGACTATCTAAAGTATGTCATTTTTCCATCTAGGGGATAGGTTCATAAAAGATAAAATAATTGAGTTGAGTTGAGAAAAACAGGGAGGGAGAGAAGGAGAAAAGAGACCGAGGAGGGAGAGGGGAAGGAGTGAGATGAATAGGTCTTGTTGGGGGCTGATATTGAGGTCAGCCTCAGCAGCCAACCTCCTGCTTCTCTCCTCTAATGAACCCATCCCTCCCAGTGCGTGACCTTCAGTGGCCGGTCCCAACCCCCCAGGGGTCAGTATGGGAACATCAACCACACAGCACCAGTCAGCTCCATGGTAGCTGCTGCCTTAAAGAACACCGACCTGCTGGGAGGACTTCTAAATAATGGGACACTTGATTAGCACACCGCTAAATGTCACCATACTCCCTATCATCGCATTACCACCTGCTTTAAACAAGATGATGCCACTGCCTGATGTGGTAAAAAAAGGCTGTATAAGTGCGTGGGCAAATAACCAGAGATAGACTACACAGATAAATGTGTTTGACGATCAATGCATAACCATGTTGCCATGTTGCTGTGTTATATGTAAAACATATAACATAGACACTATATTTTCTGCATTGCATCCTATAAGCCTTGGCCATTCAGATGATTGCACATTGGCCGATCTGAAGCAGAGCTGATGGGGAGCAGATCCTCTTTTAATCGGTCCCATGTTAATCACTGAGCCTTTCTCCCTGGATGCCAGGTTGGTGCAGAGTGCAGACGACATCTCAGAGCTTCAGCTTGATACACCAATCTGTCCGCTTTAATGGCCTACTAATTCCACTTTTGAAAAAATATGTAAACAACTCAAAAATGTGGGAAAAATGTTATGCAGTAGTTAATCAAAGAATGTGTAGAAAATGTGTGGCTACAGACGCAGAGAATCTGTATAGCTCCACAGCCAACAACGCCAATATTTACTCCTTCTTTAACCTTGTAATGACAACACATACCGCAGATGGACTGGAGGGGAGGGTCGACCTAATACGTCTTTGGGAGACAGTGGGCGTTTCAGCAGAGAATAATTATGAGATTGTTTTGGCAATGTACATCTGGCAGAAAACACCAACTATGTCCTTTCTCTGTTGTCTGGGGGTGGATGCGCTGAAGTCCAGCTCCCTCTGGTAGGCTGATGTCAGACCCGGGAGGGAGCTCTTCCCCGTTTTGGCACGACGTGCGGAAACATCCAGTGTGCTTGCAGCAGAGGCCTGCAGACTCTCTGTGAGCAGAGATCTTTGGTCTTAGGCAGTCGGAATTACCTTCCACCAACTAAACAGGGGCGTCCGAGGCCCCTGACCTGTTCAGAGGTCAAGCCTAGCGGCAGCTAGACTTGACCTCTGAACAGGTGAGGTCAGAGGTCAAGCCTAGTGGCGGCTGCAGTACCTCCTACTGAGGTCATCAAACTGCTGAGCATGCAGTCCTTATCTGCATTTAAGAAGCAGGACGTCGATTTAATCACAGAGCGTACCAAGGACCGCCCCCTTTTTGAAAGGCTCTGGTTCCAGAAGAACATTTTCCATTCGTTTTTCTCCATTTACTTTTCAGAAAATCGTTCTAAAAAAAGTTTTGAGCATGGAACGATGCTAATGAATCCGTCGAGCTAGTCGTGAACATAAAACATTAGATACGGGCCAAAAAATAAATTGAAAAACGATCGAGTTCAGGGGCAGCAGTTATCGACTTTCACGGGTGCGTTAAGGTTTCCATGGTAACAGCGAGCTCCACCAATCAAAGACGTTGTGTTACACTTTAGGATTGTGCAGTGCTTTTAAATGACATTGCGAATAAAATATGTTTTTCTAAAACTAGAAGTTAACTTCTTCGACTTGTGGCATATACCATAGTTTCAATATGCTTTGGATGGTTACGACATTATAGATAATAATCAAAACCTTTATGCAGAACCTGAATGGGACTTTAACTTCCAGAACCACACACAGTCTATAGTGGATATTCAGACCATAGTACAAATAATTTAAGAAGAGGTGCTAACAATAGGTATATTTGGATGCCAAGTTGTTGACCCAAGAGGTCTGTGGCGACGGGGCCTGTAGCATTGTGCTGCTCCAGAGGTCTATGGAGACGGGGCCTGTAGCATTGTGCTGCTCCAGAGGTCTATGGAGACGGGGCCTGTAGCATTGTGCTGCTCCAGAGGTCTATGGAGACGGGGCCTCCTGTAGCATTGTGCTGCTCCAGAGGTCTATGGAGACGGGGCCTGTAGCATTGTGCTGCTCCAGAGGTCTATGGAGACGGGGCCCCCTGTAGCATTGTGCTGCTCCAGAGGTCTGTGGAGACGGGGCCTCCTGTAGCATTGTGCTGCTCCAGAGGTCTGTGGAGACGGGGCCTGTAGCATTGTGCTGCTCCAGAGGTCTGTGGAGACAGGGCCTGTAGCATTGTGCTGCTCCAGAGGTCCATGGAGACGGGGCCTGTAGCATTGTGCTGCTCCAGAGGTCTATGGAGACGGGGCCTGTAGCATTGTGCTGCTCCAGAGGTCTATGGAGACGGGGCCTCCTGTAGCATTGTGCTGCTCCAGAGGTCTATGGAGACGGGGCCTGTAGCATTGTGCTGCTCCAGAGGTCTATGGAGACGGGGCCTGTAGCATTGTGCTGTTCCAGAGGTCTATGGAGACGGGGCCTGTAGCATTGTGCTGCTCCAGAGGTCTATGGAGACGGGGCCTCCTGTAGCATTGTGCTGCTCCAGAGGTCTATGGAGACGGGGCCTGTAGCATTGTGCTGCTCCAGAGGTCTATGGAGACGGGGCCTGTAGCATTGTGCTGCTCCAGAGGTCTATGGAGACGGGGCCTCCTGTAGCATTGTGCTGCTCCAGAGGTCTATGGCGACGGGGCCTGTAGCATTGTGCTGCTGTAGAGGTCTATGGAGACGGGGCCTGTAGCATTGTGCTGCTCCAGAGGTCTGTGGAGACGGGGCCTGTAGCATTGTGCTGCTCCAGAGGTCTATGGAGACGGGGCCTCCTGTAGCATTGTGCTGCTCCAGAGGTCTATGGAGACGGGGCCTCCTGTAGCATTGTGCTGCTCCAGAGGTCTATGGAGACGGGGCCTGTAGCATTGTGCTGCTCCAGAGGTCTATGGAGACGGGGCCTGTAGCATTGTGCTGCTCCAGAGGTCTATGGAGACGGGGCCTGTAGCATTGTGCTGCTCCAGAGGTCTATGGAGACAGGGCCTCCTGTAGCATTGTGCTGCTCCAGAGGTCTATGGAGACAGGGCCTGTAGCATTGTGCTGCTCCAGAGGTCTATGGAGACGGGGCCTGTAGCATTGTGCTGCTCCAGAGGTCTATGGAGACGGGGCCTGTAGCATTGTGCTGCTCCAGAGGTCTATGGAGACGGGGCCTGTAGCATTGTGCTGCTCCAGAGGTCTATGGAGACAGGGCCTCCTGTAGCATTGTGCTGCTCCAGAGGTCTATGGAGACGGGGCCTGTAGCATTGTGCTGCTCCAGAGGTCTGTGGAGACGGGGCCTCCTGTAGCATTGTGCTGCTCAAGAGGTCTGTGGAGACGGGGCCTCCTGTAGCATTGTGCTGCTCAAGAGGTCTGTGGAGACAGGGCCTGTAGCATTGTGCTGCTGGAGAGGTCTGTGCATCATAAAAGTTAGTTTGGCCAGACATGCCGGCTTGGGGACTTTGCATAATTCTAGACACTTTGGGTAGACCACATAATGAACCTTTGGATTTAGTAGGATTAAAAGTATCATCTTTAAAAGCTTAAGAATTGGTTTCAGCTACTGTATCTAGTATTTTGCTCAACTGAAATTGTATAAAGATATATACTGCATTCAGACATTTCCTAGATTTGACAAACAAATCTTTCGTAAACAGAATATCATTGAAATGGATTGTTGTGAGGCCATCTCCATTGCTCGCAGCAGTGGCGGCCTTATGACCAGTATGGCCTATCATCTTACCGGCTTAAGCCTTGTTGTACAAGTTAGATTTGTGCCCCTTTGGATATCAGACTCTGTGTTTTTGGGGGACTGTCACATCACACTTCATGGAGTCATAACCAAATAACAACAAATGACCTTAAAGCCCATTTTGATGCTTTAGTGGCACATTATGTGGCAAAAGCTTCCAAGCGGAATGTCCCCATAATGTCAGGGAGCGCACTGTAGGTCATGGTTATACGCTCAAAGAGCCTCGCTACACCCCACAACCCCACCTGTTACCACCCTGGTCTCCAGGCGTCTGTGTGGCTCTCCGTTTGCTGGATGCTATTAGTTATTGTGATACCGATGCTTCCTAGAACGGACAAGAGCCCCAGATTGAGATCTCCCACATTGCTATAGGCAGAGAGAACAGTATCAGAAACATCCTGTTAATCCCTTCCCAGTTCCTTACCTTGCCTGAGTTAGCCACAGCCAACACTTATGGGTATTTCTGTGGCACGTGGGGCCTTGGAATGGAATCCGTCTCCCTAATTGACTGTGGCAAGGTATTACTTACGTATTCTCAAAGTCATCATAACACCGACCTGGCATGCTATAATATTCCCAGGTGAAATTAGGCCCACTGGCTGCCAATATAAATGTGTGGTTTGGCAAGGTTTTCGTTGGATTAACAATGCACACTGTTTTCATTCATAGAAGGGTCCAAGGATAAAGTTATTGTTGAAAACTTTAAACAGGTCCTTCTGTTGACCTTATAAATATAATTCCCATTTCTTCTATTGAAACTGGATTAGAAACAATGTCTCTTGAATATAATGCAGTCCTGTTGTTAAGGTCCTTATTCATCAAATTAAAGAGGACACAGAGAGAGAGAGAGAAATATAAGCACACAATTACCAAATGGTATTGATAGGCATAAATGACCATTTAGATCACAGACTGGGAGAAGGATCAATTTAATTTGAACTTGAGGCACCATGAGCCGTCAGTATTAAGCTGCTGTATCAGGGATAAGCAGGGCGAGAGCAGACTCGCTCATTCCTTTTTCAATCTAATTCCTCCAAATGTGTGCAGCACCAAGACTTGGCTGGTTTGTGTAACGCTCAAAATATATAAGGTTAGTGTAGGAGCCTGCTGCCGCTGCAGTTTGAACCGGCTGGTGGTTTACTCTTGGTTGGTTGGCCACCACAGGGGGTTGTGTGTACCTCACAGATCAGCTGCCTTCCCAAAGAGGGCCGAGGTAACACAAGAGAGGCTGTTCAGAAGTGTCTCACACCATACAAACATCAGATGTATACATAGCGTGTATCACGGCCTGAATGCAGAAAACGTAAAAGCAAAAAGTCCAAGAGACCGGACCAACACGTATGCCTTGGGGTCATACTGTGCAGATAAACATTTTTTTTTATTTACAATGTTTTACAGGATTCCTCGAAGGAATTGCAACATGATGCACACACCTGGCACATAAGAACAAACGTCATAAGATGCAAGATGGAGTGATCGAGTCAAGATAAAGTGTGTATAGCTGTTGCTGATAGACCAGTCAGCAATAAAGAGGGAGGAGATACAAGCAGCAGGTTGTTGTACAGTGATAGCTATATGGTGGTCACCAGAGAGTGAGTCTTACTAGGAGTATGAGCCTAGTACTGCAGCAACAGGGATCCTTCCCGTTCGGTCATTCAGGCTGAGGGACAATTAGGATGCCCATGCAGCAGACCATGGCAACGGCTAGGCTGCCAATGGTTAACTCAACCATCCATAAAATGACCTCATAGACCAATGAGTCCTGATGGCCCTTTGCAGAAAACAAGGTCAGTTCAGACAGAGCAGATCAAGGGAATATTAACACTTCCAGTTAAACATGTTGCGATAGGTGTAGGTTTCAACAAGAACCACAATCGCCAACCAGCCACACTTTCCTTAAAAGCTAAAGTATATAAGATGGACCCACTGTTAAAATGGGTACTGCATTAGGAGTTTACAAAGCTGTCCGAGCGGTGTCTGCCCCTCACTCCTTCCCAGAGCCGAGCTCACGCAAGTTTCAGGTTGAGGACACCGAGCAAACGCTAGTGCAAGAAAAGACAAGCGCATTGTTTTGAGACGAGTGCAGGTTTTTCTATTTTGACATGACAAGCGATAACGAGACCTACACGGTAAGTTCATCAGCGAAGATATACGTTTGAAAATATATATATAATGCAAATTATAAAACAGCTCATTTGGCGTCAGTCAAGAAACTTTCTTGGCCGTCAGTGGTCTACGCAATCTTCCAAGTACAACCCCAAGATGTACCTCTGTTTAAGCAGGGCTCTGGTCATGGAGCTTTTAGAAAGAGGCTTTTTCAGGTTGGGTGGATTCCGGTACAATCCCAGTTTAACCAGTTTGTTTGCTTGCTTCCATGGCTGCAGCGCGCTGTGTCTTGTCTGCCAATTTGTTTCATATCTGGCAACCCGGGGTACTGTGAGAATAGTGATCCATAACACACAGGCCAAAACAAAAACAAACGTTCCACCCAGAACGGAAATTTCAGAAGGAGAGCAATTGTTGAAGGAGAATCCTGTATTTCAGCACTTGATGGTCATTTTAGGATTCAGTACAGTACATCTGCTACATGTAGCTCCTTAAATAGCCTATAAACCTCTTAAGGAAGATAGGGTTCAACAGGTTGGATGTTCCTCTTGAATACATGGATACCGTGTGTGCTTACACAGGTTTTTGTTGATCTGCCTTGAGTGTCAAACTCAATATCCTGCACACATGAAGTAGTCTGCTGGTGAATACACAAGATCATCAAACAATGGATCACAGAAATCATAAATGTTAGCAGACTCAACCACATGCATTCCTTTAGTGAGCGTCTTTATCAGCTCTTGCACATTGGTTGCGTCATACTTTTTATGAAGTTATTAAAAACAATGTAGATTAAATTAAATTACGTTCTTATTTCATGGGCAGCCAACCATTGAAGGTGGCCTAGTTTTAGAAGAAACCGGCATACAGCCTGAGCGCTGTAAACGCTGGAACATAGCAGGTTCCTGATGGTGTTGATTCCTTTAAAGCCATTGTCCCCCTCCACTTTGACCATGTGCCACATTGTTAATTTTTTTGTCCTTGTAGTCAACATAAAATAAACAATTGTAGATTATGAAACAAGTATAACTCAATAACAGGCACACAAAAGACTGACTGGTTTCAGGCCGATTCATCCTGAACTCCAAAATAACCTTGTATCCCTGAAACTAAGTCCTTCACAGAACAGTAAACCGAAAGCAGAGTTGCCTTTATGCTCTCCTTTGTTGCACATGGGCCGATTGGTGAGCTGGGATTGGTTTGCTTGAGAAGTAATCAAAGTAATTAGAGGGTGAGGGCAATATTGGTCTGCGTTTTCTGTAGGAGAGTGGGTGGCGAGAGTGGAGCTGGTAAAAGTAGAAACCCAGAGGCCACAGAGCAAGCTAGGCTGACACAATTGATGACTGCTCGTCATATTGATGGAATAATGAGATGAAACATGTTGATGCGTGGGATCTGTTTTGTCTGGCTCAATTAAAAGACATTAGAGTACTTGACAGATCAACTTGACGTACATGTCAGGATCATCAATCCGGATCCGGATAATTGAATGAGTCATAAAGCACTGAATCATTCTCTTAAGTCCACAATAAAAACTGGAGTTGGGGCGGACTCACTCAGGATATGTTTACTCCTTTGTTTTTACTCAACCGACTTCAAACCACATACATTGACCTCCTGTGTTTTGTCTGGCTAGAGTTAGCTGACGAGCTAAAGGAAGCAGGATGTTTTGTGGTGCTATTAGTGAGCTCCCAGGCTGGACCACAGCCCAAAATGTTAATACAACTCAGGCAGGGGAGGGCCTGCCATGGGGCCTCACTTTCAGACATTAACACACACATACATAATACATAACTCCGGTGACTCACTAAACTTGTATTGTCAGGTTACTGACTGTGTTTACAAACAATGACATCACTGTATAAGGCATTGTTTCTGGTAGAGCCCAACCTACAATATTGCACCTAAATATTCCATCAGTGTTTAAAAAGGACTCAACTGAGCTATAACTCAATTTAGAGTAACAATAAGATGCCGTCAGCGTGTGTGTGTGGTTTGAAACAAGGAAACCACCAAGACGTCAGCAACGCCACACATTAGGAATAAGCAGAGAGGAGCAGTACAGGTTTCTGCTTGTAGCATTCCAGCCAGCCCCTCACTGCTCCTCAGACCTCTCTACCAACGTCATCCTCCCTCTGAACCACCGGGCGGCAGATAAGCAACGCAGCTGCATCGATTCTGCCTTCAAATGAATACAGTGAGGAATAAATCAACACATTCTCACTCAAAGGTTCTAAGAGGAAGAACCCAGTGCAGGCTCAGCGGCCTGAGGGGGCTCAGAGGACTGCTTCTGCTCTGGTCCTCAGAGAGGGAGAACAGGCTGCGGTCACATGCATGGTACGAGGGGAGCTGGGGATAGACAGAGAGACAAATAAATAGACCGATTCTGATGCCCCAGGAGGATGTCCATCATACAACACAAAAGAGGAACACACACTCCATCCATGATAACAAAGCTGTTGCTTAATGTTGTATAGCTTAACTGAATTAATGCTCCCTCAGAAAATACTGCGTTTAAATATCTATCTTAGTGTCTCAGACAATAAAGATAATGAAAGCTTGACCCACCCTCACACACACACCCCCACCAATTATTAAAGCACATAGGGGAAAAGCAAGCCCCAGCTGACGCCAAGCTACAAACACAATGACACAATGAGAGGGGAAGCAAGAAGGCAGCTAGAACAAAGCAGTGAAACCCAAGAGAAAGTGAACCTGAAGTAGGAAGTGACGGGGGAGAAGGAGGGAGGGGTAGAGATGAGATCAGGAGGATGGAGGTCGCCACACTGCGACGGGGGGGCGGGCAGCACAGTGTGAAATAACCACACTATTGGATTACAATGACTGGTGAGGGAGGGGGGGAGTTACATGGTGGGCAGTGGGGGAGTGATGGATTCTCTTCATTAAGTGTGTCGTGTTCAAGAGGCAGGAAAAAAACCTCAAGCTTCAAACTGTAGCTTATTTCAGCCAGGCTACAGCATTCTGTGAGAGCTCTACATCCCAACTATGACTCCAAACCAGGCCAATCTAAAAGAGATAGTTACAGCACCACACAAGATACTAGAGCCCGACCGATATATCGGAGGGGCGATATTATCGGCCGATATTGGGCATTTTCCAAACTATCGTCATTGGCCGATTAATTGATATTTCAAAAAAAAAATTGTTCAAAGGACTTTGAGTTTCTCATCTCAAGTTTGTATTTTTATAAATTGTATTTATCAGAACTCTAAGAAATTTTGATTTTGACTTTTCTGTTGTGACAATAAAACAATAAAATAAAGTTTATTTTGGAACTGCATTACCTTATTATTTTAGTGAGGACTCATAAATAACTACAAATAACCATAGTTAGGGAAATCTGTTTTGTTACACGTTTCTGGAATTACTTTTTTAAATATATATCGGCCGATATATCGGAAAATGTAATTTTTAAATCACCAAATATTTATATCGGTATCGGCATTAAAATCCTTTATCGTCGGCTCTATGAGATACAATCACTTCTACTCCCAATCTAATCTCAAGCCAATATAATATAACATATACATATATATATATATATATGTGTTTCAATTCTAAAAGGAAAAATAAAATAGAACAAGTCTCAAACATTTCCTGGAATACAGGAGGGAACTTGTGTTAAAAATAAAATGGGGGCATGAGTGCAAGATTTTTCCGGTCAGCCAGCTTTTCATAAATTAATAACCGAATGGTATTTCATTTTGATGAAATTCCCCTCCCACATACAAGTACATCTAGGCCATCATTCCAAGCAATAAGGACTTAATATCCCCATGCCCGTGGGCATTACTCTCCTATCTCTGTCCATGGCCCAATTACACGTCAGACATAAGAAATGTAGGTCCCATCCATCAAGCCAGTATCATAGCTGTTCGGAAGACTGGTACCTGGGAGCTACGGAAGCCCGGGTTTCTCAATGACCCAACGACAGTAGCACTAGCTCCATGGCCCTTAAATGTGCAGAGTGGAAATCATTGGCTAATATCGTATATCTAAAGAGGTTAATGGTTAGCCTAAATGAGATAGCTAAAGACTCAAGGAAAGCAAAGTGCAAGGGCTACAGTCCATGCCATGAATAAGAGTGTTGGTTTGTCTCAAATAAGTTTGACTGCAGGCGAGTTCGAATGAAAATGGCAAGTCGTTAACTTCCAACGGATATAAAAAAATTAAGTATTGAGTGAAAAACAAGCTTATAAATAACTAAAGTTAATTGTCTCATTTTCCTTGTCCTTTTTCCTTCAATCAATTTAACAATTCCAATCATGCATTCCAATAAAAATCTAGCTCTATGACAAGTGGTTAAAAATCGAATCATTAACCTTATGCTCTTTAAGGCACTTAATAGTTTAGGATGAGGTCATGAGTGCATGAGCGCATGACCACACAGGTGTGGTCACTCTATTGTGAATCATAAAGTGAGCCACAGCCTTCATAGAACAACTACATGAGATGGTATCAGCCTTTACAGGAATCCATTCAGCAAGCATAACCAAATGGTGCTTTTTTGAATACTTAATGGCAAACGTAACTAACCTCTAGGAAACAATACAATAATAGGAAGGATGCTAAATCCAAAGTCTTTCATCATCAACTGGCAAATTTGACCTATTAAGCTGCAATATAACTGTCTGTTCCTAGTTGAAGTATGGCCATATTTTATATATATATATATATATATATATATATATATATATATATATATATATATATATATATATATATATATACATACACACACACACATACATACATACACACACATATTCAAATAGCAACCAATAAGTAGAAAATACAGTGAGATAAATGTTTCCATTTATTTTCTAGGGCACTTCCGTAAGGCTTCCTTCTCCCTGAAAACACATAAAACTGCGCGGCAACAAGCAAAGAAACATCTGTCGGACATTCCATAACACCATCATGTCCACTCCTCCCTCCAGTCTCCAGAAGGTCCTCACCAGGGATTGTGCAGTAGCTACATTTCAGCTTTATGTTGAGGGCAAGTCATTTTGTGAAATAAGAAGAGGAATGGTGGATAGGTATAAGGAGAAATCAATTGAATAGGCAACTGAGGAAGCAGAGGATATAACACCTCTTTACTGTTCCCCAGAGGCCAGGGCGCAGGAGACTTCAGGGCCCGATGGGAGAGTGGGAGGGAGGCATGACTTCATCCGTTAAAGTGGGACTAAGAGCTAGCAGGATCTGTCACGGATCTAACTAGTCCTGTACTTTAGTCAAACTTCAATCATACACATGATGTTGGTGTTTGCATTGTTTGTTGTATTAGTTATAGTACTTATAGTTGTGTAGCATCTTATCCTAGCTATCTCTGTTGCATACGGGGAATGGGTTGACCTAGTGAATGTTGGTGCTTGGCACTTGGTTCTTTGAACATCCCTACTGCACCGACAGAGATATATTGTTGTTTCTCTTCTGACAAAGTCGCTTTGGATAAAAGCATCTTCTAAACACCCTGAATGTAACTGTAAATGTAAAATCGGTTTCAGGATTTAGATCCTGTAAAGAGCATTACCTGTTGAATAAAGTATTCCTTGTCAGGTTTACCTGTAAATGCCAGGTTACAGGTATTTACTGGAGGTATTTCCAGTCAATACCTGTAAATATCACCAGTAAATACGTCATTTTCTAGATTACGTAAAAGTAAAAGACCCCAGGTTGTGGACCAGTACTCACCGCGTCCTTCTCCCCGGGTCGGGCCATGGTCTCCCCGGGTCGGGCCATGGTCTCCCCAGGCGGGTCCATGTTCTCCCCGGGTCTGTCTATGTTCTCCCCGGGTCTGTCTATGTTCTCCCCGGGCGGGTCCATGTTGCTCAGCTTCCTCTTGTTCCTATTCTCGCTCTGCTTCATTTCGCGCCGCAGGACGCGGGCGTTGGACACGTTGATAGCACAACTTGTTGTTAAACACAACTTGTTGACAGCACGACTTGTTGACTCCTCACCACAGGTTAACTGGTCAGCGGGACCAGTACCAGTGGTTTAATCTGGAAGGTTCTCCCCGCCAGTCATCCATTCCTGGTCCGCGGGCAGCCTGATCCGGATGGCGGGCTGAAGGCTGTCACTCACCCGCTGCTCCTCACGAGCGGCCGCTAGTCCGGGTTCAGAGGAACAGACTTAGGGACAGACCTAGTGCTCAGAGGGACAGACCTAAGTCTCAGAGGGACAGACCTAGTGCTCAGAGGGACAGACCTAGTGTTCAGGTCCTCCTGAGGGGACAGACCTAGTGCTCAGAGGGACAGACCTACAGCTCAGGTCCTCCTCGGGTTCAGGTCCTCCTCCTGAGGGGAAAGACCTAGTGCTCAGGTCCTCCTGGCGGCTCCAAGGTGAGCTTCATATCAGGTCTTCATGTGATCAGTTCTTCATGTGATCAGGTCTTCATGGTGGACCCCCACCGTGTTGGTATCCATGGAGTCACTTGCTTAAGAACAGAAGCCGCGGCGTGTTAGCTGGTTAGCGTTAGCGTCCCGTGTTGTTAGCTAGTTACCGTTAGCGGCTAGCCGGCTAGTCTCCTCGCTACCTGCCTCCTCTGAAAGGTGTCACCTCCAAAGTGTACATTCCGCGACATGACACACACGAAACAGACCCGCCGTCACCTGCCTGATGGACGTGTGCAGATCAACCGGCCGCCTGGGTCCCCTTCGGCTGGACCTTCATGTCTGCTGGCGGCTCAGATGTGACCTGAGTTGAGTCTGGTGCAGAAATGAACCAGCAGGCGGCTCACACTACACAGTCCGCCCCGCTTCCTGAACCCCTACCCCTCAGCGCGCGCCACACAGCCCCGCGTCCTGAGTCTGATCCCTCGGTTCACCCACAACCAGCTTCTCATCCCAGTCACACCACAGCCACCTGTCTAATGTTATGTTTTATTTAATCACTTATAAAATTCGAGTTGTAAATGAGTGCCCTAGGTCAATGATCGGGAAGAGCTCTTTGCCTTCAATCTTAGTATGTTGGTGTGTGCTGCCGCCTTCTGTTGGAAGTTAGGAAACACAATAAGTTGAGACCAAAAGATAAGTCTATGCAAAATAAATGCCACAAAATATTAGTAACTGAGAAATAGTGAGAAGGGGGTCATCGTTTTATTGCAAAATATGTTTACCCAAAAACATTTTAGGAAAGGCTATCGCATGCATGAAATACACTAGGCCACAGTTGAAAGACCCAGATTTACAGCCACAAAAACTTGCATTAGTTTACACTCCCTTGTTTACATACATACATACATACATACATACATACATACATACATACATACATACATACATACATACATACATACATACATACATACATACATACATACATACATACATACATACATACATACATACATACATACATACATACATACATACATACATACATACATCTAAAATGGCTCACAGTGAAGCAGATTACAGACAGGTTTTTGGATTATTGTAAATGACACACGATATACATTTGAACTCACCCAATTTGACAACACTTTGGTTCATTTATTTGTTTAATATGCCTAAAGGTTGTGCTTTAAGGGTTACAAACTGTAATCACTTTAGACGTTGTGCCACCTACTTCTATTAAATAAATACTCTAAGAAAGAAAGTCATCATAATGGTTGAAAATGTTGTCCAAGTTATTTCTTATTTATGAGGAGCAAAGACATTTGAAATATGTGTCTCAGCAGCTAGACAGCAACTGGAGACGTTATTGCACTGTAACCCATAACATGCATGCTATGTGAATATTAGCAATATAACAATTCATGCACTAAAAGCAACAAGCGATTTAACATATATTTAACCAAAGCAAACTGGACTCACACTGTGTCCTTTAAAATATTTCAGATTGTCTTTTACCTAACGATTGTCAGAAATGCTAACAGGGACATGTACTTTAAATGTAAAAATGCAAAAATAATTCAAGTTGAACTGGCTTTCAAAAGTTACAAAATAATAATAATCAATGTATAAAAGGGTCATACTTGAGTTTGGACTATTTTCACAACTATATTTTTAACATAAATAGTTGATCAAATAAAACATTGTACCACTTGGACCATTTTAAAAATATCAAATCCCTTTTCTAATTTCACAAACGAAAGGCAAATAAGTTATCAAACAAATCTACACGGGTGCTTTTTCTCTTCTGTTTAGTAGTCTAAAATAAACTGCTGCTTTCCATTAATTGTCTTCATAATTATGTCAAATCCTTTAAACGCAGTGACAGCAAACAGCAGTTTGCATTGAATATGTTCAAATGTTTATGAATGCATGTTTTGGCATATAAGCAGAGTGAAAGGTTGGCCCGGTCTCTCATTTTGTAAAAATTAATAATAGAAATTATCTGAAAAAATTAGCTCTGTAAATGACCTTGATTTGATCCAAATATTATCAGGCGTTAACCTTATCTGTAGCTTTCATAATACTAGGCAAAAAAATTATAATTTGTTTTGTTAAACAATATGGCTTTTTCCTGTTAGATGATCTAACCACATGCAGCTATTATATACACTATCAAACATTAGCATTATTATAAATCACTACCTCAAATGGAAGCACTTTGGTTTTGGTTTTTCAAAGCTCTATCTCCAATGACATGGATAATATTCTAAAATGTTAATCCCAGCTGAGATCAGACAGAAACTCAAAGAAAAGAGAACAACCTTTAACCTGTGGAGCCTTAATAAAAGCCCTTAACGATCAACTCCACTGTACACAAATAAGACACAGCCCTTAGGAGATCGACATTCATCCACAGTTATAAATCAGCCTCTGGCATCACACTCATTCACCTCAGCAAAAGGGATTTTTACACACATCACTCAAACACTGTTCCCCAAGACAACTCAGAGATCCGTGAGGAACTATTCCTGGTTGTGTTCCTAAAGCAGACCACGGTTTTTGTTGCAGGATTGAAACCTCGGCCAGGAAGGCAGTCTGAACAGCATGTTGGAGGAGAGTCTGTCCCAGGCAACCTCCCCAGAAACCACTCAACAGACAGCCCGCTGGAGTGTGGCGGGACGCCGGGCCTTCAGGACACCCCAATCAGGAGAGAGAGTGAGCTCACAGAAGCGTCCTGAGTTTTGACCTGGGTAGAGCAGACAGAGACAGCAGGTTTTAAACATGGCTCTGAACACTGCTCTGAACAGAGATGATGACAGAGTTTGGCTGAGATCTTCTTCAGCCAAACCATGTCATTATTTCTGTGGGTAGCACTTTTCAGAACAATAACAGGCAATAATACGAGAGGGAGGAAATAGAAAAACTGCAGCAAAGAAAGACACACACACATATATATATATATATATATATATATATATATATATATATAAAGAGAGAGAGAGAGAGAGAGAGAGAGAGAGAGAGAGAGAGAGACAGAGCAAGAGAGAGAGAGAGAGAATTTTTAGTGACTATTCAAGTTAGGTTTCAGGTTTTGCTCCCTGCAGGTGCAAAACATCAATCTATCACGTTGAATATACTGCATTACAAAACCTCTGATGTTTTTTTATTGGATGCAAGTTCTAAGAAAAGGTTGTGTTTTTATGTGTGCTCGCATGTAGAGACAGAAACTGTGGAGACACACGGAGCCAGCGGGCCGTACCTTTCCCCGCAGGGGGCTGGGGGGGGGAGCAGGAGGGAGGGGGGCAGAGAGAGGGGGAGAACGAGGCTTGGGAGGAAGGAGAGAGGCGGAGGGAGCAGATCTTGCGCTCATTGTCCTGGGAGGACGGCCAGGATGGAAGGAGGGAGAGGAGGAGGAAGGTAGGAGAGGATAGAGGAGCCCAAGCAGGTGAACAGGGTGGAGATGAATGTCAAAGGAGAGAATTAGCAGAACATAAACAGCCATTACCATAAAACCATTTTCTTCTCTTTTCTTGAAGAACAATCACACTGCCTCTAGAATGAACATCAGAGTCCTTACCTGTAGGTTAGTCTTGGCCTTCTTCAAGACGTCCCTGGTTCTTGACACTGCAAGCACATAAACAAAGAGAGGTTCATCTTTGACAGCTGCGACTCTTTAACTCAACAGAGACATGGAGAGACCAACTCCATGGACGGCACTCCATCATGTTAACGTCTCTCAAATGTACTGTTAATATTTTATCTGGATTGCGAATGAAAGAGAAAGAATTGGAAAAAGTGGAAAAAGAGACAAATAAGGAGGGAGAGAGAGAAATAGATAACTATTGTATATGCAGCCAAAACCATGGCTCAGAAAAAAAGAGTTTGAGATAATTGAACGCTTACATACTTCTGAATGGAACAAATGCATTAGCCATGGTAGTGACAGACAATCATCTATAAGAGGCAGACAGTCACACACACACACACACACACACACACACACACACACACACACACACACACACACACACACACACACACACACACACACACACACACACACACACACACACAATGTGTGTGGAGGGAGTTGAGAGAATAACCTTGCTGCAGTGTACTTGTAAGCCTTACAGATACAGTGTATCTTGGCCTGATATATCTCCAGGAAGGAGGACACCAAGTCTCTGTAGCTGAATATGGATATGATACGATGCACCGTCTGTTCAGTGCGCTGCCTGTCTGTTCAGCAGAATGGACCACCGCTTGAATCTTCAGTCCAACAATCAGCTCGAACAAAGCATTTAGAAGAACAAAATAAAGACGAAAAGCCCGGTGTGGGAAGCGAAGAGTCAGCGGGTGAGAGGAGCTGTATGGCTCTGAGAGGGGGGGCTGGACGGGGGACTCACGCTGGCTGACGATGAAGGTCTCCATGTTGTCCTGGTTGAGGCTGCTGCTCCTCAGACGCTCCTTGGCGTTCCGGAGAGCCTCCTCCTGCTCCGAGAGCTTCACCCGGAGCGCCACCAGCTCCTCCTTCTGCTGGACAGACGCACACGCACAAACACACACGAGCACACGCACACACACACACACGCACAGACGCACACACACACGCACACACGCACACACACACACACACACACACGCACACACGCACACGCACACGAGCACACGCACACACACGCACACGCACACGAGCACACGCACACGAGCACATGCACACGCGCAAACACACATACACACACACACACGCACACACGCACAAGCACACACGCGCACGTACACGCACACACACACACACGTTGTAAGACAGTACTGCACGATATGGATAACATGGTCATGTCCCAAATATATTTCTCAAGAGCCGCCTTGCAGTAATGTTTTACTGAAGAGTTATTGTTATAATCTTAAATGAGCGCACATATGCTGCGCTGATCTCACAGATGTTGCTAAATGTTTAGTAACACCCACAAACTCTGTCCTCAAAGGTACCTCTGAACCCCTACATTGTGTGTATTACTGTATTACTGTGGTATAGATATTGCATTCTCCCTAATGGTATCCCTTCAGGGAACGCTGACAGCATGGTGCGGGTACACACAGCGCTCTGTACCTGCTTGGTGCTGTCAGAGCTGGGCAGAGCAGCTCTCCAGAACATCCTGAGCAGAGAGTGGGCCTCCTGGAGGATCTGACCCAGGGTGTGGGTGTTGGCCAGCAGCGCTCTGACGGAGCCCATATCTACGGCCTGAGAGGGAGAGGAGGTCCAGGGCGTTAAAGGACCCGGCCCAGGGACCAGGGGACTCAGAAGAACACAGACATAGTGTCTTCATTTGGCTATACTCACCAACCAAAGAATAACATGTTTTGGTGACTTTGTTCCTTCACTTTGTATGGTTTTTTGAATGATGTGATTGTTATAATCGTGTTTTATATTCTAGGGAAAGGTTGTTGGAGTTTATACTGAAGTGCGTGTTCCCCCTGGCTGAACTCACCCGGTCCCTGAGCGGCACGGGGCGGCTCAACGCCTCCAGGGTGGACTCCGTGCTGCGCAGCAAGGCGCTGCCCTCCAGAACCTGCTGCTGCAGGGCCTTGAAGTCGTCCACATGGCCCACCACGTGGCGGCCGTGGGGGCTGGCGAAGGAACCGTCAGGGGCCTGGCCCTGCAGAACACCTGGAGGGGGAGAGAGGGAAGAGAGGGGAGGGGGGAGGGAGGGGAGGGTGTGGAGAGGGGAGAGGGGAGAGGGGAGAGAGGAGAGGGGAGAGAGGAGGGGGGAGGGGAGGAGGAGGAGGGGGGAGGGAGAGGGGAGGGGGAGGGAGGGGAGAGAGGAGAGGGGAGAAAGAGGAGATAGGGGAGAGGGGAGAGAGGAGAGAGGGGAGGGGAGGGAGAGGGGAGGGGGGGAGGGAGGGGAGAGAGGAGAGGGGAGAAAGAGGAGATAGGGGAGAGGGGAGAGAGGAGAGAGGGGAGGGAGGGAGAGGGGAGGGGGGGGAGGGAGGGGAGAGGGGAGGGATAGGAGACAGGAGAGGGGAGAGAGAGGGGAGAGGGGAGAGAGGAGAGAGGGGAGGGGAGGGAGAGGGGAGGGGGGGAGGGAGGGGAGGGGGGAGGGATAGGAGACAGGAGAGGGGAGAGAGAGGGGAGAGGGGAGAGGGGAGGGGGGAGGGGAGAGAGAGAAGAGGGGAGGGAGAGGAGAGAGGGGAGGGAGGAGAGGGGAGGGGAGAGAGGAGGGAAGAGAGAGAGGAGAGCGAAGATGGAGGCATTGAGAGCAGGGGAGAACACTTTATAGGCCCGTATGCAGTAATGACACAACAACATGAGGAGACAATAAAGACAATGGTTTTATGAGGAGTACATGAGACGTCTTGTGAAGCACTCACCACTGTCAGCAGGTCCTTCAGTCGGTGCCGGGGCAGGTGAGGAGCCCGAGGAGGAAGGACTGAAGAAGCATGTGTCCTTCACAGGAGGAGAGAGAACCCCCTCTGCTGAGGGCACAGGGACACACAGGTCAGACGGCCCGACCCCCTGTGGACCAACTGCAGTGTGGACCGCTGGGAACAACTACAAACCGTGGAACAGTTGTCTCCGGGCGTGGGGGGGAGGGTCAGCCGGTTCAGCGAGGTGAGGCGACAGATGAATGTGCAGTTCTTTGGGGTCATAGGTCATGGAGCAGTCTCCAGACTGGGAAACAGCTTGACCCACTAAGAAACACACATTTGAAAGAAAAAGGGGTTTTAATCCTGCAAAGATATACTGGACCGATTGGGATGCCGGAGTCGTAGCCGGAGTGGAAGTCATGAGAACAACTGAAACCGCTGGAGGTCTCACCTGGGTGGGGGGTCCGGGGGGCTCCCCCCCCTCGCTGGTACACCTGGAGCTCACCCTGCAGGGAGCGGGCCAGAGCCCGGTCCTCGCTCAGCTGCTGCTGGAGAACACACACCTCATGCTGCAGCCTGGACACACACACACACACACACACACACACACACACACACACACACACACACACACACACACACACACACACACACACACACACACACACACACACACACACACACACACACACACACCCACAGGAAATTACATATGTTTTGTTGCAAATGGATTCATTAAGACAACTAGTGCCTAAGCCAATATGCAAACACAGAATACAATGCATCATCCTCTGTCCATGTCTGCAGCGCTCCCTGTACCTGTTGATGGCCTCTATGCTGGTCTGCTTGTCCTGTTTCAGCTGGCCGACCTCCAGGCTGGTGCTTTGGGCGTCCATCTGCAGCTTCCTATTCTGCTCCGCCAAGCGCTCCGCCTCTAGCTCCGCCTCCTTGACTCTTGCCTTGGCCAATAGGGCAGCCTCCTGCAGACGCTCCGCCTCCAGGCCGCCATCTTAACCCCAGAGGCCCTCCGTTAGTGTGAGCACTCAATGGTTTGGATACAGAACAAGGCCAACCTTGGGAAGGACACCGTAAGAACTAAAACATGATGGCTCTGGGCTCTGAGGAACTTAATTATTAATAATTTAATATAAATACTAATGAAATGTGCATTTATTCCAAGTCCATTTCTGCCAGGATGGAACAGGCCATGTCCAACACATGGCTCACCAGACATTGCACCTGGCTATATCTTTCTACCAATAACCTGTGAGAGCAGCTCTCTCTCCGCTGCGTGCGGTCGGAGCCCTACCTCGGCTGGCCTGCTGCAGCCGGCCCTGCAGGCCCAGGTTCTCCTCCTTCAGCTGCCGCAGCTCCCCAGAGAGCTGACCCAGGGAGTCCAGTCCCTGGATGTAGATGTTGGTAGGAGCGCCTGGGAGAGGAGGAGGAGAGAGAGAGAAGGGTGAGGAGGAGTGAGGAGGAGCAGAGAGAGAGAAGGGTGAGGAGGAGCAGAGAGGGAGAGGAGTGAGGAGGAGGAAGAGGAGATGAGGATACAGAGGTTGATGAGTGAACCAGAGAGAGAGGTGGGGGTACAATAGTTCCACCAGTACCAATAGTACAATAGTTTAGTAAAACGAGGGGATGGAGTGAATAAGGATGATGGTCATAGCTGGAGTGTAAAGGAGGCTGTGGTACAATCAAGGCCCCAGAGTACGAAGTCAAGGTGTGTGTGTGTGTGTGTGTGTGTGTGTGTGTGTGTGTGTGTGTGTGTGTGTGTGTGTGTGTGTGTGTGTGTGTGTGTGTGTGTGTGTGTGTGTGTGTGTGTGTGTGTGTGTGTGTGCGTGCGTGTGTTACCCTTCTCTCTGGCGGCGAGGGCCAGCCTCTCCTCCAGCTGCTGCCGGAGGCGGTCGTTGGTCTGGATGGAGTCCTCCAGACGCTGCCTCAGGCTGCGGATCTCCCTCAGATGCTCTTTCATCAGCTCTGAGCCTGCAGCACACACAGCGACACTCAGCTCAGCACACACACAGCGACACTCAGCTCAGCACACACACAGCGACACTCAGCTCAGCACACACACAGCGACACTCAGCTCAGCACACACACAGCGACACTCAGCTCAGCACACACACAGCGACACTCAGCTCAGCACACACACACGACACTGGCTCCAGAAACCTTTAGGTACGTTTGGCTTCAGAAACGTTCATGCAGGTGTCGCCAGTTTGCCCGCAGCGAGTGACCTCTGACCTCTACCTGTGTGGCTGGTGCCTGATTGGTAGCCGGACGACCCCGATGACAGGTCCGGCGCCGCCCTCATGGCGAGGCCGCCGTAGCTCATGTCCCACAATGCACTGCCCTCCAGCAGGCCTGCCTCCGCCTGCATGGCGCCGGGGCCGGCCGCCAGGTGGGCGGGGCCGCCCAGCGGGGCAGGCAGCAGGCCGTGGTAACAGAGGGGCGGGAAGCCGGAGGGGTCGAGGGGGGGCCCCAGCAGAGGAGTCCTCTGGAGGGCCAGGGGGGGGGCGTAGGAGGAGCCTGCAGGAGGACCAGGAACACAGTACTGTGATGTATGTTGGAGGCAGAGGGTGGAGCATACTGTCAGTGGGGGCTGTTAGTCAGACGGCAGATTCAGAGAGAATAAAAACAAGGAAAGGTTAGTAAGAGGGAACATGGAGGAGGAAAATAGATAGATTTTGAAGTTGTCCAGGGTTCGACTCGATTGAGAGACAGTCAACCCAGGTAACGCTTGGATTGACGAGAGCCAAGTCAGGAACAATGTGTCATCCAAGAGGAGAGTGAGGCTGTTTGTGAATGACAGGAGAAAAAATAACACTATAACTACTTTGCAGAGGAACTGAGTCTCCGTAGGTGGAAAAAGCTGCAAACTTGGCACACATGTACCAGGTGACTGTAGGACTATATGGTCTTAAATTCATAGCAACAACGCCAAATATTGCAGATATACATTTAAAGCACAACATATGCATATCCCCGATGTTTAAACAGCTATGAATTTGAAGATAAAATCATTAGGCCAGGCTCGCAATATTGTAGGACGCAGCTATCATTGCTTCCAACCTGAAGTATCAGGGGAGCAGTAAGCTCCCATCCTGTGTCAGCTGCCCTCATGTGACATCAGACTCTATCCACCAGCCTCCAGTCTACTATCCTGCAGATGGCCATAGCACGACTATGTGCCACATTATTATTATCATTTCATAACATTCCAGGCCACAAATATCCCACAGATACCAAATCTGTGTTCTCCGACTTGAGTTCAGGGATACAATCCACACATTTGATTGACACCATTAAGGTCAAAGGTTAAGTCATTATTTATAAAAGACATTCATGTTAGTTTTTAATTGCATTATATCAAACTCAAGGAACCACACACACACACAAACGTGTTTGAACCAATGCACGCACACACGTGGTCAGAAACACATGCACACGCACACACACACATGGGGCACGGCGGCTGTGTGCACGCTCTCTCACTGTGTCTCAGCTGCCGCTGCAGCGCGTGCAGCTCCTGTTGCACCTCCGCCAGGGAGAACCCCACCCCCCGCTGGCCTCGGAAACGGGGGCGCAAGGTATGGGAGTGGGGGTCAGGGGGCGGGGGTCGGCGGGGGCCGGAGGAGGGATGGGGGGGGGGGACGCTAGAGGTGAGGGCGGGGGCCGCCCCAGCAGAGGGGGGCGCGGACGAAGACAGAGGAAGAGGAGGCAGTCCGGGAACTACGGACGGAGAGAGAGGAGGTACAGGAAGCAGGGAAGAGGAAGAATAGAAAGGATGAGGAGCAGGTGGAGCGTGAGGAGTGACAGATGGATCAGAGGAAGAGTAGGAGGAACCATGAGGATGAACCCCCCTCACACGCCACAACGTCTGTACCCCGAGTCTGAAGGCACGCTGCCCAGGTGACCTGACGCCTCTCACCTGTCTGGCTGTGGGAGCTGGCAGCCTTGTGCAGAGCCCAGTGCATGCTGGGAGAGCTGAAGGAGGAAAACGCTCTGTGAGAGGACGCGTGGGACGGGGGGGCAGACGGATGGTGGGACATGGCCTCCGACCGGGACGGGCATCCTGGGAACGGAGGACACACAGAGTCACTGAGCGACTCGATGACCAATCAGAGCAGGGCTACTTCTGATTGATGGAAGGGATGTCATTCATCACAAGAGGTACAGTGAACACACCTGTGCTGGATCTGGCCGACGCCCCCCGTCCCTCTGGACCGAACTCACTGGCCGCGTCCATCTCCGAGCTGAGCTCCAGGTCCTCATTGGTGGAGCCCCGCTCATCGGACACATAGGAGATGCGATCCGATTGGTCGGACCCGGTGGTGGTGTCGGAGAGGGCGTGGCTGCTGCAGGGCGTGTCAGAGCGCTGGTTGCCGTAGTGATGGGACTGCTGCTGATCCAGCTTGGCCCGCAGAGACTCGATGACCTTGTCCTTCTGCTGGAGCTCCTTACTGAGCCTGGACCGGGAGACAGAGTCAGACACGGAGCACACACACACACACACACACGCACACACGCACACACACACACACACATACACACATACACACATACACACATACACACACACACACAGACACACAGACACACACACACACACACACACACACCGCACAAACACATACACACACACACACACACACACACACACACACACACACACACACACACACACACACACACGCACACACGCACGCACACACACACACACACACACACAGACACACACACACACACACACACACACACACACCGCACAAACACATACACAAACACACATACACACACACACACACACACACCCACACACACCGCACAAACACATACACACACACACCACACACCGCACAAACACACACACACACACACACCGCACACACACCACATAAACACACACACAGACACACACACACACACACACACACACACACACACACACACACACACACACACACACACACACACACACACACACACACACACACACACACACACACACACACACACACACACACACACTTGCGCAGCCACGCACATGCACGCACATATATATAGTTATTCTGCGAAATAACTCGCCTCAATAGTGGTCCCAACTGACTAAATATTAGATGAACTGTTATATAAGTTAAAAAAATAATACATGACACAATATGTCAAATGTGTCAAGAAAATATATCCACCTAAAGGACACTAATTAGCAGTGCACAATGCATTATTTATTCGACTATATATTCTATCAGTTAGATCTTGTTTCAAGGGAAATATTAATTCGCTAATTCGCAAAACTAATTCGCAAATTTCCACAATGCAAAATGGCATGTTTTATCACGTGAATTTAATAAAAACAAAGCAAAATAATATTGAAATGCTTCCGAACAAGGCACTTATGTCATTATCCCACACAGAGAGATCAGACACACGCACAAGTTGGGAAAAAAGCAGCCAACTGTATAGTGCCCCAGATGAAGCTGCCCTGCCCACACTGTCCCCGACAGCTGATGTAATGAACACTGAAGCGCTGGCACAAGGTTATAATGGGGTGGAGGTTAGGACAACAAACACACACATACACACACACACACCCCAGACCCATACACACTTTAACGTATGTTTCATCTGTCCTATTAACACCAAGAGTCGGGTTCACCTTCTCAGAGCCTCTTAATCGCTCTACATTATTACATTATCATTGTCATTAGATACTATATAACTATATGACAATGCTCAGAGGGACAATATTTACCACGCTGTTTTTTGAAAAGCGAGTGTATTACACAGCAATCAACAGCGGCGCTCGCATCCCCATCCCCCTCCTCCTCGTCCTATCACAGAGCTCCGTGCGACAGCGCCGCTCTCTTACTTGTCCAGCTGTGTGAGTGCGCTGGTCCTCTCCCTGTCCGAGTGCCTCTTCAGCAGGGCCAGCTCCCTCTCCTGGGCCCTCCACTCCCACAGGGAGAAGGAGTACAGCGAGGCCCGGTACAGCGGGCTGCTCTGGGACAGCATGGACTTCCAGAGGGGAGCCATGTGTCTCCGGGGCGCTGTCTGGGCCGCCCGCTGCCCGCCCCCGCCCCCGCCCTGCTGGGCTACCGGGCCCCCCGCCCCCCCTCCGTCCCCCCTGCTCCCCGGGCCCCCGGGGGCCCCGTCCTGGGCGGGCCCCTGAGGCAGCACGGTGAGGAGCTCGAGGGCCGACACCGCCTCCGTGGTGGGAACCTCTTAACGGTTCTGCAGGGTGTGAGGTGGGGGTCCCTCGGTAAACTGTTCCCCCCCCCCTCACCCCGGGGCGGCGCTAGCCCCGAGCCGGCGTCGGCGGTCTGAGAGGAGTGCAGCGGACGTCCCGACGGGACCAGGGGGTGAGCGAGGAGCGCCGGGAGGGAGGAGGACCGGACACCCGGGAGGAAAGACTTAAAGCCCGGATTAGGCTTCCCCGGGGGCAGGGCGGCCTGGGGTCACGGGCGGTGGCGGGGGGTCCCTGACGGGAGCCAAGCTGCGGGTCATTCCACCACGTGTCCAACCCCGCTCACGTTAACACACGCACACATCTAGAGGAGGTGGCAGTGGGCGGTTCAGGCAACGGGGATCTAACCTCCAAGTGTTGATCGCAGGTCTTAAAGGAGGACGAAACACAGACTCAAGCCAGACCACCTCAGAGCCACAGAATCAAGGCTTGAATAATGAATAGGCTGCAAAACTATAAGCTTCACTTAGCGTGGTGCAGCAGTGTGCGACTCTACCAAGTACTTAGTCTAATGGAAGACTTTAAATCAAATAAGGTTTGAGAAAAGTAGATCTCCAAGCGATTCCCAGAGTGGCTCTCTGTTCCTCTGGTATCCATTCCTCCCCCCGTTATGAAGCCTGGAGGGAGGTGGGCCCTACTCCCCCCCCAGCGGACACACACATCCAGCGCCCACTGGAGGAGGGGGAAGTAGAGAGGAGAAGGGAAGACATGAGGGGGAAAGAAAGGAGGGAGTCCATAGCGGGACCTCTGCCCCCCAGGGCTGCTGTACTCACGCTGCTCTGACCATCAGAGGGAGAGAGGGAGAGAGAGAGAGAGAGAGAGCGAGAGAGCGAGAGAGCGAGAGAGAGAGAGAGAGAGAGAGAGAGAGAGAGCGAGGGACTTTCAATGGATGCAAACAAAACAGCACATGCTCTGACATCTGTCAGTGTGAATGTGTGTCTCTGTGTGTACTTTCGGAATACACACTATAAACACGTCAGTCTCTAGATCTTAAACCCTGCATCCACATCCTTCGGATGCTAGAATCCGTCAAGCTGAGGTTTATTCCGTCCAATGAATCAACGCGAAGGCACCAAGTCGCAACTCAAACAATGATGATCAGCACCGGGACAATTCTTCCCTGTTTTTTGTAAAATCCTTGGAAATATTCTTTCAAAAGTAATCAAAAGGAAAATCCAAGATGGCCTTCGAGCTCCAAGCACAAAGCAGCCTGTGTCCCACCGGCTGAGGTCCAGGTGTGAGGGTCCATCACGCTAAAGGTCCAGTGTCTGTACATCCACGCACACACACAGCTTCACAGGACTCTGGCCCCTGTGCTGCTATTGGTGGAGAGCAGCATAGTGACGCTCATCCCCTATTCCCTCTGCACCACACACTCTCTCTCCCTCTCTCTCTCTCTCTCTCTCTCTCTCTCTCTCTCTCTCTCTCTCTCTCTCTCTCTCTCTCCC
>NC_079423.1:32548279-32598279 GCF_026213295.1 Gadus chalcogrammus
AGAGAGAGAGAGAGGGAGAGAGGGAGAGAGGGAGGGAGGGAGGGAGAGGGAGAGAGATCCATCCATCCATCCATCCATCCATCCAAGCTGCTGGCGGTAGGATGATAGCTGGGATGAGGGAAGGAAAGGATGTGAAGGGGATACTTCTATCTAGTTCTATCTAGTTCTATCTAGTTCTATCTCGTTCTATCTAGTTCTATCTCGTTCTATCTCGTTCTATCTCGTTCTATCTCGTTCTATCTCGTTCTATCTAGTTCTATCTCGTTCTATCTTGTTCTATCTTGTTCTATCTAGTTCTATCTAATTCTATCTAGTTCTATCTCGTTCTATCTAGTTCTATCTCGTTCTATCTCGTTCTATCTAGTTCTATCTCGTTCTATCTATCTGGATTTTCATCATAAATTCATGTTATTTTTGTAAATTGACTCTTCAATTGTAGGCATATTGTGTTTTTGTAAGGATTATGGTCATGATTATGGTATAATGTAATAAGTTAAAACATTTTTGGGAACTGATCCGAAAAGAACCAACAGAAAGAAGCCTGTTCCTTTTACATGTTTTGTAAAAACCCACCTTTGACATTTTTCTTCCTGGACCTTTACCGTTTAAAAGGTGGAGATCAAATTTCAACGTAAAAAGATGCTTGGCTTTTTTCCCTCTCTCTCCTATTTGTGCCCGTGTTCAAGGGGCTCGTACAGGAACCTCACCACTCTGACTTTCACTAATCCACCCCCACCTGGTTCCAATCTCAGCCAGTTTGTGGCCTTTATCAAAGCCAGACCCGCTTGGAGAGGGCTTTATCTCCCGGTCCCTCCCTTCAGTGTATCTTTTGTCTGCGATTACAGGACCCTGTGGGGGCTTAGAGCCACTCGGGACTACAGGTCCGGCCTGGAGGAGGAACACGCTGTTGTTTCAACACTTTACCTCCCAGTCCAGAGCAGATCCGTTTAGAGCCAGGAGAAAGTGTTTCCATTTAAGCACGAAACGGTTTGGAAAATGACTAAATCAATAAAAGCCCACTACACGCTGCAGCATATCTTGTCATCAGAGGATATTTGCAGAGTAAACATGAAGGAGCACCTTGGAGCCAGATAACGGTTAGGGTTAGGGCTCCGATCGGGCTCCCTCTGAAGCCTGTCACTAATGGAATGGAACTGTCAATGGTAATGGCCGCAGGCTGTGTTGATTATAGAGCAGGAGGCGTGGGTTTGTGATGTGTGACTGGAGCTGGTTTTGCACACAGTAGCAGTCGTTACTTCTTCTTTTTTTTCTAACTGGGAGCAGGTTGCTTTCCCATCATGCCTGGCTGTGGCTAAACCGCAGGAGTGTAAAACAAAAACAAGACAAGTTAACAAGCGGCGTCGGGCCTGGTCGGCTCGCAGAGTCGCCCTCACATCGACCACTGTCACACCAGAAACACACAACCTAATGCACATACAGACGTGTAGATGTCTGCTCTGTAGACGTGTGAGTCAGCGAGGGCTGGATGAGGGATCCTAAGGAGCAGGAGCTCAACACCTCCACCTGGCTGTGAGCCATGTGAACAGACGCGCTGCTCGCTCTGCTCAGGACTCAACTGTCTGGTTTATTCTCGGAGGAGGATAATGATGTATAATGACGATAATGACGGAAAGGACCCATTTGGTTCTATTTATTTGTTTGTTTGTTTAAATCTTGCGTCACCTCATTGAAGGAAAGCTTCAGGATTATTCAACCTAGACCCCATTAACCAGTCTGTTTGGATTCAACGGACCGATGTGGACCACTTTCTGAGAGGGCTCCAGTATTAATCAATCTCTAAAAGATTGTTCTTGCCACTGACTCAGATTATATACTCTATCATTATGGAAAGGATCCCTACAGAGAAATCATAAATTACCCTTCGCTTGATCCGATCAGTTTGATATTATGTTCCACGAGTCTCACTCAATTTCAACTCTCCCTCCCCTGAATCATTTGATAACAACCCCCCCCCCCCCCCCCCCCCCCAAACCCTCTTCAGCACCTCTTCAATGGGGCCGCTGCTTCCAGAGCGCTGCTGGTCATAACGCGTTGAACCCAATGAAGCATGTCTCTGGACGATGTCCTCCTCCAGGCGGAGATGCAGGTGGTGCAGCGGCTGGCCCTGTTGGTGCCCTGTGACAGCCTGGAGCTCCAGAACACCACCCTGCGGCTGCTGCTAAACCTCTCCTTCGACACGGGCCTCCGCAGCCAGATGGTGCAGGCCGGCCTCATCCCCAAGCTCTCCTCCCTGCTAGGTAACACTCCTCCTCCCTAGGTAACACTCCTCCTCCCTAGGTAACACTCCTCCTCCCTAGGTAACACTCTCCTCCCTAGGTAACACTCTCCTCCTCCCTAGGTAACACTCTCCTCCTCCCTAGGTAACACTCCTCCTCCCTAGGTAACACTCTCCTCCTCCCTAGGTAACACTCCTCCTCCCTAGGTAACACTCTCCTCCTCCCTAGGTAACACTCCTCTCCAGCTAGGTAACACTGTGTGTGAGGGGAGTGTGTAGAAGAAGCTAATTAGCTGTTTGATGAAATGTACCCTTTCATTAACCGAGGGTCGGTCCACACTCTTCTCTGAATAAGGCGACGACCGCGGCGCTGTTCTTCTCCATGTTTTCCTCCAGGAATGCAGACTCATGACACATAAGCCCCTATAAGTCCCGCGTCCCGAGCCGCCTGTTAAAGCTCTGCCGACACATGCACTCCTCTCATACCGGCCGTATAATCTTGGTGTGTGTGTAAAACGTCAACTGTGCGTGGCGTGCAGGTGCGGGTATATTTGCGACCGCAAGCGGCCTCTGGTGACCATTAGAGAAGGACTTCCTGTCGGGGGTACGTGCGTGAGACTGTGGCCGCTCCCCGTAGCGGGGGTCACGTCAGAGCCATCTCCGACGGCCGTTTGAAGCCCCGCACGGGGAGGCTCCGGTAACGCTGCATAATTAATATCCTATATTTGTTAGAATAACATGCCAGAGCCTCTGCACTAATGTTGTTTTTGGGAGGGAGGGGGGGAGGGGGGGGTGTGTGTGTGTGGGGGGGGGGGGGTGTGTGTGGGGGGGGTGGGGGGGGGTGGGCCCAGTGGCATTTAGCAGGATGGGGGGCGGGGGGGGCAATGGGGCACTGGAAGCTCAGGAAGCCAAGGAAGCCCCGACACATGCATAATATAACTACATGTTGATGCCCCTCATGGTGTGCGTGCGTGCGTGCGTGCGTGCGTGCGTGCGTGCGCGCGTGCGTGCGTGTGTGTGTGCGCGCGTGCGTGCGCGCGTGCGTGCGCTGCTTTGGTCAGCCACTCGCCGCTCCATCCATCATCCTGTTCCTGCGTGTAATCCGGTCCTCCTCGCTGCAGCCCCCCTGAGTGAGGGGGGGGGGGGGGGGGGGGGGCTCTAGGGGTGTCCCTCAGCCTCCTCTGGACCCCAACAGGCTCCCCTCTCTGACGGAGGTCACGACCCTTGCCAATAAGATGAAAGGAAGAGAAAGACCCTCCAAAACACCAGTGCCCCCAGACAAACCCAAAACAAGACCCAACCATACAGTCCATACAGTCCATATAGTCCCAACGTCCTAACGTCGTCCCTACCTTCGCTGGTAAGAGGCCTGTAGCGTTTGTGTTTTCCCAGGGTTGTGTCAAAAACATTCTTCAACACTTCTTTTTAAATGCGACGCTTGCGTGCAAGATGGTGTCACGTTACGAGAGTTGGGCATCTTTAAAGCAGGCTGGGTGTAATTGGAGCAGAGGTCTTCCCGGTAACGGCCCTTGGAGAGTCCTGCTAACAGCCCCCCCCAGCTTGGCCCTTGTAGTTTTTAATGGGATCTTTCTCAATTCGCCTGTAAAGGATCCTCCATGTTCCTACTGGCAAACCCAGCGAGTGTGTCAGCTCAGGAAAGACTTTGTGTGTGTGTGTGTGTGTGTGTGTGTGTGTGTGTGTGTGTGTGTGTGTGTGTGTGTGTGTGTGTGTGTGTGTGTGTGTGTGTGTGTGTGTGTGTGTGTGTGTGTGTGTGTGTGTGTGTGTGTGTGTGTGTGCGTGCGTGCGTGTGCCAGTGTGTGTGCCAGTGTGTGTGCGTGTGCCTCTGTGTGTGTGTGTGACGTGCACCAGAGTGTTTTCATGTGCACTTTAAAGGATCAGTGGAGGAAAAGAATGGCTAATGAGAAGCACATGTACCGCGGACCAATCACGGGCTGCTGCTGACGGCGGGCGAGTTACGTCGTTTAAACGTATTAAAGGCAGTAAAATTGATGCTTCCTCCTGTTTTCCCAATTAAAGTTAGAAGCAGTCTCTTTTCAGACCCCCCCCCCCGCCCTCTCCCCTGTGATCGAGGGGTTCATTGAGAACATCTGGAGGCCATAACCAGTGATAAGGCTCCCCCCGTTTGGCCACTGACCGATGGGGGCCGGGGACCGGTTTGAACTGGAACCAGGGCTTCAGGGGCCCGGTGCGTGGGAGGGTCTGGCCGGGTGAGGGGGGGCACTGGTCCTCTCCTAACACTTCTCTTAATTAAACGTCCCCAGGTCAGAGTGCGGTCTGACTGTTTGTGTTTCCGCGCTGAGGCCGTCCGCCCCCGGCGTCGGTCAGGGGTCAAACTCATAAAGGTGCTGGGCTACCTAACGGTCTAACACCCCATCCATCCTCCTCTTCCTCCTCTTCCTCCTCTGCCCCCGACGGAGGAGGCTGAGGAGGCTGATGATCGTCTTCGCAGCATTTCTTTAATGAGCTTTTCAGCAACATGCAGGACTGCCGTGGTTTACTCCTCAACTATTGCTAATAACGTAATCAATTAATGCTGGGTATTTCTTTTATGATGGGAATGAATGTTATTTAACCTCTGGTAAGACCAGGAGAAACACATAATCAGAAAGCCGAAACTGAGTCAAAGCAGTAAGAGGTAAGGGCTTTTGAAAAGGGCTTTTCTAACACCATTCTTGTTCCCAATTTATTTTCGAAGCACAACCGTAGCCCTAATTACTTTGGTAGATGTGGTGGTTTGTCGCCCCCCCCCCCTCGGAGGCACAACCAGTCATTCATTCAGCCCCTCTCTCCTCTCCCTCTGTTTACGCTGCAGCTGACGAGGGCCAGAGACAGCTGAGCATGTTCATTCTGTACCACATCAGCGTGGACGACAGATTCAAGTCCATGTTTGCCTACACGGACTGCATACCCCAGGTAAGGCTGGCTAGTGTACGGCGGAGACAGCCCGCCCGCATCAGCGCCCGTAGCGCCGCGGCGCGAGGGGATTCATGAGGCTAGCGAGAAAACACCAAAGAAAACAAGAGTCTGAAAGGTTTGGGATGGGTGGAGGTTTGGGAATGGGTGGAGGGTGTAGATGTAGAGGGTTGGGGATGGGTGGAGGTTTGAGGGGGAGGGGGTGGGTGGAGGTTTGAGGGGGAGGGGGTGGGACAGGCACATCTGGACCTCAAACCACCGTAGGACCACTGCTCAGTCTTCCCCTCGGAGCGCGATGACAGCTCCCTGTTTTCCCTCCCCCACCCCCCCCACCCCCCCCCGCTCCGAGACCTGAAGAAAGTCTTGCGTCATTTCACCTAACGAGGCCCTGAAGTAAACAGAGGCCCCCCTCTCTGTGTCTTCTCCGCGCCGCCGCGGCTAAGTGTGCATAATTGCAAAACAGAATTGGGAATTGGGCTCAAGCAGGAGGGGGGCTTCCCCCCCCCCCGCCCCCCCTCCCCTGCTTGGCAAACCAAACTCGAGACTAAATTGAGTTAAGTTCGCACAAATGAAACATTCAGCCGTGCCCCGCACACGCCAGGAAATAAAAGGCCTTTTCAGGGGGGGGAGATTTAATCAAGACTTGCTGAGTTTACGGTTCCAACGACGAGCGTTGGGTGGGTCGGCCCGGCGCTGGGAGACGGGCCCGGCGCTGGGAGACGGGCCCGGCGCTGGGAGACGGGCCCGGCGCTGGGAGACGGGCCCGGCGCTGGGAGACGGTCCGGCGCTGGGAGACGGCCCAGCCGTTGGTCGGGACGGGGTGTGAGGGGGACCAGATGGGGCCCATGCTGAGTTATGTGTTTGCTCAGAAGGGGTCAAGTCGCCGAACAGATACGGCCCCTGGGTCCCCCGTGGCAGAGAGGATGCTGGGTACTAGCAGCATGACCAGGAAGTGACCCCCGACCCCGGCCCCGAGGCTGGCTCCCTCTCGGCGTACCTCCCTTCCTCCTCCTCCTCCCCCCCTCCCCCCCCTCCCCATGCTGCTCCTCTCCTCTCCAGTGCCCGTCTGTCTGTCCGGTCTCCTCCTCTAGTTCCTCCTCCTCCCCCCCCCTCCCCATGCTGCTCCTCCCCCCCCCCTCCCCATGCTGCTCCTCCCCCCCCCTCCCCATGCTGCTCCTCCCCCCCCCTCCCCATGCTGCTCCTCCCCCCCCCCCTCCCCATGCTGCTCCTCTCCTCTCCAGTGCCCGTCTGTCTGTCTGGTCTCCTCCTATAGTTCCTCCTCCTCCCCCCCCCCTCCCCCCCTCCCCATGCTGCTCCTCTCCTCTCCAGTGCCCGTCTGTCTGTCCGGTCTCCTCCTCTAGTTCCTCCTCCTCCCCCCCCCTCCCCATGCTGCTCCTCCCCCCCCCCTCCCCATGCTGCTCCTCCCCCCCCCCTCCCCATGCTGCTCCTCCTCCTCCTCCCCCCCCCTCCCCATGCTCCTCCTCCCCCCCCCCTCCCCATGCTGCTCCTCCCCCCCCCTCCCCATGCTGCTCCTCCCCCCCCCCCCCATCCCATGCTGCTCCTCCCCTCCCCCCCTCCCCATGCTGCTCCTCCCCTCCCCCCCTCCCCATGCTGCTCCTCCTCCCCCCCCCCTCCCCATGCTGCTCCTCCCCCCCCCCCTCCCCCCCTCCCCATGCTGCTCCTCCCCCCCTCCCCCCCCTCCCCATGCTGCTCCTCCCCCCCCTCCCCCCCTCCCCATGCTGCTCCTCCCCCCCTCCCCATGCTGCTCCTCCCCCCCCCTCCCCATGCTGCTCCTCCCCCCCCCCTCCCCATGCTCCTCCCCCCCCCCTCCCCATGCTGCTCCCCCCCCCCTCCCAAGGAGAGGAGCGTGTCCCGCAGTTCCCCTCGTCCCAGATGGAGGAGCGTCCTCTCCCGAACCACTCCTGCATGGCTCATTATGGGATGTTTTTATGATGTCCGTTTCTCAGGACCCTCTTCAGGGCCGCTCCTCTTCCCACTCTATTCCCACCGTGGGACCAGCTCGTATAGCGGGACAGGAGCGGGAGGCGAGGCGCGCGCGCGCGTGTGTGTGTGTGTGTGTGTGTGTGTGTGTGTGTGTGTGTGTGTGTGTGTGTGTGTGTGTGTGTGTGTGTGTCTGTGTCTGTGTGTGTGTGTGTGTGTGTGTGTGTGTGTGTGTGTGTGTGTGTGTGTGTGTGTGTGTGTGTGTGTGTGTGTGTCTGTGTCTGTGTGTGTGTCTGTGTCTGTGTCTGTGTCTGTGCGTGCGTGCGTGTGTGCGTGTGTGTGTGTGCGTGCGGGGGGGGGGGTTGTTGGTGTGTGTACCGCGCTGGTTGTTCTGCAGAGTGTTCTTGTGGCCCTGGCCGGGGCTCAGGGCCGTCTGTGGTCAATAAGCAGAGGCAGGTGCCAGAGAGTCTAGACGGGCTGATTTGGGGTCCGGGGCCCCTAGTATGTGATACTCATTCTGGGTCCGGGCCGCCCCTCTCCCTCTCTCTCCCTCTCCCTCCCTCTCTCTCCCTCTCTCTCCCTCTCTCTCCCCCTCTCTCTCTCTCTCTCTCTCTCTCTCTCCCTCTCTCTGTCCTCCAGTGATTGCACACTGCTGACTCCTCACAGGGAGGCTGTACCCCCCCCCCCCCCCCCTGTCCCTCAGGTTGGACCTTTTCCTGTTTAATGTTAAATCAGCAGAGAGAGAGAGGGAGGGACAGACAGACAGACAGACAGGAGGCTGGGGGAGAGGAATGGGGGAGGGGGGGGAGGTGAGGGGACTCCCTCCTGCGGGTCCCAGGCCTGACATCCTCTCTCTCTCTCACGCTCGGCTTCTTTTCTCTTTCTCACAAGTATCAGCAGCGGGCTGTTTGGGCCTCGCTGCCTCGCCCTCCGTCGCCCCCCGGGGGTCAGAGGTCAGCGTGGGACCGGCGTCTCATTCTGATGGCGTGTTCCTGAATCCTCGGACGCCAGCCTTCCGGGTTGCACGTTTGACCTCACTTCCGGTCTCGGAGCATTCATAGCGTTTCTGTTCGTCTTTGTGATTGTGGCATGGACTTGGCTGCTCGTTGTTTATTGTTAGCCACATTAGCCTCTTTAGCAAACCAGCCCGAAAACAAACAACACAACTTTACATTGTATTGCACTCACAGCAAGACCATGCAATGTATAAATTGGTGACCAGAATAAATTAGCAATGTAATCAAGCGTGTAAGAGCATTAAAAATCGACATTAAAATGACCTACGTGGTACAAATACAAAAAAATAAAGTCTCTTCACGGGCGGAGCCATTTTTCTGAGAGCGTCATCACTGCTCTCGGTCTACTCTCAGGTTTTCGAAAAATGAAGACAAAAGGGGGGCGTGCCTCAGAGAAATGCCGCAAGAAAGCTGGGAGATCTTCGACTTTCGACTCGGAAGTCTGGCGTTGGAGGATTCAGGGACACACCCTGAGCCTGAGGAGGATGCAGAGACACACGGCCTCGATCCCACACTCACCCCCAACTCCACACGCAGCGCGTTGAGTCTGTCCGTTCCGCTTTCATTGGTGGCATTCCTCTCTGTGCGTTCATCGGCCTCCAAATCAACTCTGGATCTTTAACAAAAATAGGTTGTTATATCAACCGTTGCCGTGGGTTATTCTGAGTACCTCTGATGAATTATGTAATAATTGAATCACTGTCAAGGCACAGCAACATTTATATCATAATAATATGACATTTAATGATGAAAGATTATTGATGATTTTGGTCAGAGGCATATTTAATCTGTGGTTAATAACGATTCTTTATTCTGCAGCTAATAATGGGGAATCTGAGTGAATGTTCCCGTTTCAATGACAGATAATGAAGATGGTGTTTGAGTGCGGTGAGGACCGGATGGACACTGAACTCATCTCCTTCTGCATCAATCTCGCCGCCAACAAAAGGAACGCACAGGTCATCTGTGAAGGTAGGAGCTGACACATTGCACATCACATAGATGTGATTAAAGGTTTCAAACCAGTTGCTCTTCTCTTTTCATCTCTTCTCTGGGTCTCGTCTCTCTCTGTTATTTCTCACTTCTCATCTCTCCCCACTCCTAGGGAATGGACTGAAGATGTTGATGAAGAGGGCTTTGAAGCTGAAGGACACTCTCATGATGAAGATGATCAGGAATTTGTCTCAACACGACGGGCCCACCAAGAGCCTCTTTATAGTCAGTGCTCATGCCTTGTTTATTACATCTCAAACATTTTCATGTCTTGATTGGTGGTTTCTATTCAATGTAGGATGCAAAGATGGTGTCATAATGATGATAATGATCAAGACCCAGGCTGGATTTTTCTCCAGCGTAGTTCAATTCCTTTTTGCCAATCGTATTCAAATCTAGAATAACTCTGCAGGCTCCGAGTGTTCCATTGAAGTGTGTAGTGGCCTGTTAAACAAGGATTAGCGTTTATAGGCGGCAGCGTGTGTCTGACAGCTCTGACGTCCCCGTGTCTCCTCAGGACTACGTTGGTGACCTGGCCGCCCAGATCAGCGAGGAGGAGGCAGAGGAGTTTGTGATCGAGTGCCTGGGCACCTTGGCCAACCTCACGGTCGCTGATCTGGACTGGGAGCTGGTCCTGAAGGAGTACCACCTGGTGCCCTACCTGAAGGACAGACTCAAGCCAGGTGGGGTTCAAGACTTAAAGTAGGGTTTTTTGTTCAGTTTCACTGCAATTGTGGCTTTCTTTCAGGATTTTCTTGCCTTTTACTCCGCATTCCGATTGATTCAGAGAGAAAGCGATCCTGATCCTGATTGAAGTAATGCTGGATTGGTTTTCCTTTTTATTTTAAAGTATCTTTGAGCTCACAGTAATGGCTTCCGTAAAGGTTGCCACGGTCAAACAGCACTGTGTCCTGTGGTGACGTGCACATCCATTCAGTGGAAAGAGCTTCCCGTCTTCTGCTATCCGTTGGTTCTTTGAAGCCCAGGCCAGAGTCCTCCCCCGGCCTTCTGTAACCCCAGGCCGAACACCCCTGAGGCCTTATCAGTGGACGGCTCTCAGAGGGATGTGAGGATGGGGGCGCCCCCTCGCTCTTGGGCCTTATCTCCATGTGGATGACCCCTGACCTCCATGCTCTGATCTCCTGATCAACCACTTGCCCCACATCACTCCCCTTTGGACTTTTATTTTCCTTTCTCTGACGCAAGAAAGTTTCACGTCTTCGTGTTTTTGTGTGACTGCCTCTCAGTGCGGTTAGGGGACGTTGTAAAAGGTCAATACCAAACTCTATTTCATTTGATTTACTGGACATTAGTGCTTTCTTCTCAGTCCAAAAATAAAAAAAAGTGTTTTTACTATGAGCGGACTCATTTCAATGTATTGCTCCATCAGTAGCAGGGTTAGGGTCAGAGGGTCAGGGTCAGGGGGCTAGGGTTAGGTTCATGGGGTTAGGGTTATGGTCAGGGGGAGAGACGTGCCAGGGGCCTGGGTTTGGTTTCCATGACCTCAACAATGTACACACTCCGATGTACTATAGAGTCATTCAGCAGCCACTTCATCCAGGGACTCAGGATGAAGGGGCTTTGACAACTTGCTCCACAATGCCCCAGAAATAAACTGCAGACCTGGGGTCAGAACCCAGAGGAAGATGTTTCCTCCAACATCCAGGCTGCGTACGGTAGGAGATCTGTTCAGAACCATCCTGCAGAGCGGGAACTTCAGTTTATATTTGTATTGCAACCAAAAGCAGAAGTAGGATGATCTTGTTCCTTTCTGTAGCTTGGGGCTTCACCGTGGGATGGTTCTGCTGTCGTGTCCCCCGTCCCCCCCCAGGCTCGGCCGAGGACGACCTCATCCTGGAGGTGGTGATCATGATCGGCACCATCGCCATGGACGACGCCGGCGCCGCCATGTTGGCTGAGGCGGGCGTCATCCCCGACCTCATCCAGCTGCTCAACGGTATGCTGGACGCCACGCCCCGGCCCCTTCCTTCTGATTGGACCCCGCTGGGGGACGGCTGTGATTGGTCCCTGTGTCTCTGCGTGGGCGTGTCTCAACAAGCCTCTCTGTGTTCCTGTTGGTCCGCAGCTCAGCAGGAGGACGATGAGTTTGTGTGCCAGATCGTCTTCGTCTTCTACCAGATGGTCTTCCACCAGGTCACCCGGGACATCATCATCAGAGACACGCGTATCCTTCTGAATCCCAAGGTGTTCAATCCAAAGGCCGTCGTGGTGATTAAAGGGCTGTGGGGGGGACTTAAGAGCTTTCATATCAGTGATATGTTGAGCTGCCGTAGTCCACTGTCAGCTGTTGGTGAGAGAAATGCTCTGTTCTCCTTTTCTGATCGACCGCGCCCATCTTTTTGATTTTGGACCACTAATTTCTGACCAATCAGGGCGCATCTTCCCTGATTGGTTCAAGGAATTCACATGCCTGTCAATTACATTTGTGTGAAGGAGACAATTCTCAATGGTGCATACACAGCTCTCAAGACTTCATACATAACCCTAACATAATTAATACGTACAACAGGCTTCTGAACCATCTTCAGCGTGATGATCCTAACCTAACCTCTGTACTCTTACCTCTATGACCAAAGGGGTAAAACAGTCTGATATAAATCAACCAATGAGGCTTCAGCAGAGGCGTTGATGTGCGTCACAGCGCTGCACAATGTCCATCATCTCCGTGTAGCCCCTCATGCATCACTGCCAGGACTTTAAAATAACCTTCATTCATTATTTTTACATCCACACCCCTCGCCTGAAACCAGATACCTCAGTGTGGCGTGACAGCCTCTGTGGAACGACCAATGAACACCTTCCTCCTGACGGGAGGTCGGTGGCCTGGTGGATCTCTGTGGCCAATGGGAGAGTCTGCTGTAGGGGACGGTGTTGGGGGCGGTGTTGGGGCGGTGGAGCCCAGCAGAGCTGCTCACGGTGGACCCCAGGGCACCTGCCCAGAGCCCCTCCCATTTCATTCCTAACCCTTGCAGCCCTTCCCTTCTGAAACGCCCTGACCCCGTCCCTCTGATCCTGAGTCAGTGGAGGAGGGATGAGTTCATGTCCCCATGAACACGGTGTCTGACCTTGACCTGAGCCCCATCAGAGGCCCCTGCCTACCTCGTCGACCTGATGCACGACAAGAACGCAGAGATCCGCAAGGTGTGCGACAACACCCTGGACATCGTGGCCGTGAGTGAGGACCTATATTATGGGTGTTCTGTTGGTTGGTTTGATTCTCACAGTTCAGTTTAAAGATCCTTTTTCCATGTGAAATCAGTTATTCTGTTGACTTCTGGATAATCCAGCGCAGGTGTTCCCAACCTGTGTCCGTACCCGTGCCCCTAAATGGTCTTTAAGTCCTCTCACGGACCACCACACATGCACAAGACATGGACCCATTCACGTGCCGCGACTGAGCACAGAGTGCGAGCGCCTTTCATATAGGATCACTCCTGCAAGCCGCCCAGGGCCGGGGTCGACAGGGGTGGGGTCAGCGGCGCTGGGTACGGCCAGGGGGCTTAGGGAGCAGACGCATGTTACCCCAAAACATAATGAGGAAATGGTACAATGGAAGACGTATGATGGAATGCACAAAGCCACAGGTTTTTGGGATAATACCGAGCAATAATGCAATATTTACAGAAATAACTCCTCCGCACCTCCTGCAGTACCCTCTCTTACCACCAGTGGTCCGCGTAGCCCAGGTCGAAACATAACGACCAAGAGAATGTGCTCTATTGACGGAAAACCTTTTTTGTAAGTCTGCAAATTTACAATGTCAGTTAGAATTTCCTTTTTTCGTCCTTGAATTCCGAGAGGAAAGATGACTTTTCCTTTGTTACGACACTTACTTCCAAACAGTCGCGTCCGCGCAGACCCCTGACCAGTGGGACCCCCAGACATTATGAAGCCCTGATTTAATACAAGGGTCCGCTTACCCCCGAGGTATACCCCGGCCCTGTCCGACATAAAACAATTAAGCTAACCCCGGTAATTCTCCCAATGGCTGTGTGAGTGACAGCTATGGGTCAGCTCTGTGTCCACGCGCGTGTGATGGGAGCCAGGCTGGAGATCAGGTAATTAGGGTTAGATTAGGGGGGGCGGCGCGGCGGCCTGAGGAAGTGTTTCATAGGAATTATCAGAGAGCCGCTATTAAGGCGGAGCCACATGAAAGAGAGGCGGCGGCTCTGGAGAGCGTCAGGACGGACAGCAGGGCTGAGACGCAAAGCAGAGCAGGGACACACACACACACACACACACACACACACACACACACACACACACACACACACACACACACACACACACACACACACACACACACACACACACACACACACACAGAGAGACATCAAACACACTCAAAGGCCTGAGACAGAGCCCCTCTGGATGCTCCAAAGCGGCGGCGAGCCGACTCACATGGACTGGGTTTATGAATCCGCTTTCAAAGGAGTGGTTTGTAAATCTAATAATCATGTCTCCGGTGCAACACGTCCTCATCGTACCCACGGTGTCTCCGAGCTGGTCGGGGGGCGGTCCGGTGCGGCCCATGTGACCATCAATGGGGTTGTTTGAGGGGGGGGGGTTGGGTCTGCACTCCGTCCGGATGATTAATCTGCCGGCCTGCGCGACGCGGAGCGAGCCCGTCTCAATGGCCTCCTTCATGTCCCCCCCCCCCCCCCGCCTGCCCCCCCCACACCCAATGCAACGCCCGCCTGGCCCCCCACACCCAATGCACCCCCGCCTGGCCCCCCGCAGAGGAAGGAAAACAGCCCTATGTTGTCACCCTCTGCTGACACATGAACACACTCACGCACACACACACACATTTTGCAAAGATCCTCCCTGAGTGTGTGACGGTGGCTGTGTGACGGTGGCTGTGTGTGTGTGTGTGTGTGTGTGTGTGTGTGTGTGTGTGTGTGTGTGTGTGTGTGTGTGTGTGTGTGTGTGTGTGTGTGTGTGTGTGTGTGTGTGTGTGTGTGTGTGTGTGTGTGTGTGTGTGTGTGACTGTGCGTGTGAGTATTTGTGTGTGTGTGTGTGTGACTGGGGTGAAACACACATTCACACGAGCATGCGTTGGTTTGAGCCATAACCACTCCTTCAAATCCCTCTGGAAGTTTTGCCGTGAACCCAACAGTGAGACGTGTTCCGGGCTCAATGTTATTGCTCTCACTATAACTTTTCCTTTTCTTCTCCGCCGTGTTCCCCCCCCCCCTGGTCCAGGAGTGTGACGAGGCGTGGGGCAGAAGGATCCAGAGTGAGAAGTTCCGCTGGCACAACTCCCAGTGGCTGGAGATGGTGGAGAGCCAGCAGCTGGACTCGGCCGGGGAGCCCTACGTGTTCGGGGACCACCCCGGCGACGGGGACCCCTTCCTGGACAGCGAAGACATGATCCTGGAGAGACCCGACCTCTTCTACGGCGCAGGTACCCACCGGGCGGGGCCAGGGGGCGGGGCCAGGGGGCGGGGCCAGGGGGCGGGGCCCCAGAGAGAGGCCCCAGGAGAACAGGAGGGGGGGCGTTGGGATTTATTCCAGGTTCAATCCCTCATCACACAGAACATTCTCATTTATCATAACACATTTTTACTGAATTCTTTAAGTAATGGGAAATATTTCGAAAATTCGAACCTACTTCGAATTGTGTCTTGCAGCTGAATGACCTCGATTGGATATACCCGTACATCTATATATAGAGAGAGATACATAAATGTATCGATATAGATTGATACATATATTTAGATATCTATCTATAGATAGACATTTTCATAGACAAGATCAGCTTTTGGCTGTGATGTTATGTATTATATGATATAGATATCTGTGTATAATATGATATTATTTAGATATAGAGCTCCAGGACTCTAGAATATTTACAGATCATGGCCAAAGGCTGTGTGCGCCTGGCCATTGCGATACATCCGCTGTAAACAGAGCGCATGGTACCGTGGCTGCAGGCTGCTCAGGGCCACACCCCCACCCTCCTCCTTGACCCGCCTCTCTCCTCCTCATTTCCCCAAGCTGCTCAGGGCCACACCCCCACCCTCCTCCTTGACCCGCCTCTCTCCTCCTCATTTCCCCAAGCTGCTCAGGGCCACACCCCCACCCTCCTCCTTGACCCGCCTCCCTCCTCCTCATTTCCCCAGGCTGCTCAGGGCCACACCCCCACGCTCCTCCTTGACCCGCCTCTCTCCTCCTCATTTCCCCAAGCTGCTCAGGGCCACACCCCCACCCTCCTCCTTGACCCGCCTCTCTCCTCCTCATTTCCCCAAGCTGCTCAGGGCCACACCCCCACCCTCCTCCTTGACCCGCCTCTCTCCTCCTCATTTCCCCAAACGGCGCGTTTGGGGAAAGCTCAATGTGCGACCGGCTCGTAATACTGTCGCTGTAATTCTGCACCATGGCTGAATTATGGGAACTTCTTCAAACACTGTGTTTTGGGCCCACTGATATCTATATTAAAGCATCCATAAAGTAGCATGCCATGGGACCTTTAACAATTATTCGCCGAAGGCGAATGAATAGTTGGGAAAAGGGCTATTCTAATTAGTTTTTTTGTTAGCGTGACGAGACGACCGTCACGTGATGAAAACAATATCCCGAGTTTGAGATCTCTATCTCGGGTTATTGCCCAATATCCCGAGATAGCGAACCAATCAAATTGCGCCATCTTAGGAGGTTCACATGTAGCATTTACTAATTATAGATATATATATACTTTTTTTATTTTGTATTACTCAACCGTAATGTGATGCTCACATTTCCTGTCTGGGGTTTAAAAAGTCCCCCTACTCTTATCTTATCTTGATATTAAGCTAATGTTTCTTTGCACATCCCTTTGCTTAAAGAATTCAGTAACAATGTGTTATGATGAATGAGAATGTTCTGAGATGAGGGATTGAACCTTGAACTGTGGTTGGTTTTACTCCTACATGTGTGTGCTCGTACATCGTGTTCTACCGTGTTCTATCGTGTTCACAGACGGGGCCATCAGTCCAGAGTTCTTCATCGACCTCCAGAACGGAGACATGGGCCAGACGCCGGGCTTCATGGGCAGGTAGGAGTCCAGCTAGCACCTCTCGCTGCTGTGGTTCCCCGGTCCCCGTCAGCGTGGGATCGGGCCCTCAGCGTGGCGGCAGGCCCCCCAGCCCCCAGCCCCCCCTCCTGTACCTCGTTTCTTTGGGCCCCTGACGCGGCGCGCCAACGTCGGCGTGGACACGCTGCTAATATGACGAATAGTTGAGGAAATTGGGAGTTTATTGTGAGTAATTTGTCTTATTTATTATCAAACATATCGTTGCGTGCGATAAAGGCCGTGTCGAGGATATTTTGCCCCCCGCCCCCCCCCCCCCCTCGTGGCAGGAATGTTTATGTTGGCCGGCGCTGAGAGGGTCCGGGTTGGAGTGTGTAGATAGCAGCGCCACGGAGCTGACTCCATGCTGCAGTTATTACAGCCTGCAGTCCCGACAGGAAGAGGGAGAGAGCACAAGGCCAGGGAATACCTCCACCACCTCTCCTCTTCCTCTTTCCATCTCTCTCTCTCTCTCTCTCTCTCTGTCTCTGTCTCTGTCTCTGTCTCTGTCTCTGTCTCTCTCTCTCTCTCTCTCTCTCTCTCTCTCTCTCTCTCTCTCTCTCTCTCTCTCTCTCTCTCTCTCTCTCTCTCTCTCTCTCTCTCTCTCTCTCTCTCTCTCTCTCTCTCTCTCTCTCTCTCGCACAGCGCTTTGTAACTGATACCTTTTAAATATACGGAGCGAGCTGGGGGAATTGGCGTCTGTGAGCCTGTTTTAATTTGGCCAGCGTACACTTGAGTGATCCAGGTTAACACAATAATCAGAGCCAGCTCTCGTGCTTATTTTAAGCTATGTGTGAAACATGGTGTGATGGAACCTTTCTTTTTTTTAAGGGACTTAAAATGACACTTTAAATGAAATGACTGCTTGTATCTGCTTGACTGTCATCATGAGCTATGTGGCAGACGTAAGGCTGTTCTCCCAAAGTGAATCTCAAAGGAGTGACATGGTCAGCCATGATGGCACAGCAGTGCCAGAGAGGCCCGTGATTGGTCAAGGCTTGCGGTATGCTAAAGTAATGGGTTTAATATGTGGGGAATCAAACAGGGATCATCCTTAATGTGGGACAGAGCGACAGTGGAACCACGGGAGAGAGAGTGTCTCTGGGTGAGGGGGAGTCAGAGTGAGGGGGAGTCAGTGTCTCTGAGGGTGAGTCGGGGGGGTGTACAGTGTTTAGGGTCAGTCTTTTCTCCGCAGCACCGCTGTGTTGGTTAGCAGTAACCCGAGCGGTGACAGCGGGGGGGGATCAAAGGGTGGGGGTGAGGGGGGCCCCGGGGGGGGGGGGGGGGGGGGGGTTCCAAGGGGTCCCGTAGCAGAAGACGGAGGGGGAAAAGAAGGTCTCTGATTTCCACTTCCTGTTTCGGTACCCAGCAGCTCCAGGCTCCATGGTGGAATGGAACATGTCCGCACACCTCACCCCCCCCCCCACGGGCCCTCAGGGGCCAAACTGGACTCTTTTCTCCATGGGAACACTGGGCCTCTTTGTCCTAATGACCCCCCCCCCCCCCCTTTTTGTCAGTGTTGTCACAACACACACGGACGCAAAGAATATGAATGAGGTGGCGGACATGTTGATTTGCATGTTTCTGAGAGGTCATACCGCTTGTGACATCATTACGGCGTCGGAGGGACGAGGGCCCCTCCCCTCAGACGACCCCGACGGCTGAAGCCCCCCGCCCTGACGGCTCGGCCCAGACCCGCCCGCCACGGCCTCCGGGGCCTTCAGCCACTCTGGTCCGGGGGCGGCCGAGGCTCAAACATGTTTATGATCTCCAACGCCAACCCCGCGTCGAGAAACACAACGTCAAACCTCAGACGCTCAGAGAGGTTCTCCTTCAGCCACACGGATAACCCGCGGTTACATAGCTGCCCAATCGGTCACTAAAGCAGGACGTTTAATGTTCAACTCCTGTGTTCGGCCTTAGTTCAGGCTGTCTGCCAGCAGGTCTGTGTCCAGCAGGTCGGTGTCGGTCAGAGCGTTGGCTACTCGCTAGCTCTTCAGCTAGCGACCGAGCTATAGGAAGGAGCTGGCTCCAGAAGCAAGCCGGCAGGCGGACGCTGTGACTCAGAGCTCCAGTGTTCTTCCCAGCCCTCCTCTAGTCCAGCGCTCAAATCCCTCCTGACAGCCATAGCGTGCAGAGAGGGAAAAATACATATTTCTGCCCAGGGAGGGGGGCAGCGGAGATGTTTGGGCTGTGTGTGTGTGTGTGTGTGTGTGTGTGTGTGTGTGTGTGTGTGTGTGTGTGTGTGTGTGTGTGTGTGTGTGTGTGTGTGTGTGTGTGTGTGTGTGTGTGTGTGTGTGTGTGTGTGTGGGGCAGAGGGAGGGGCTGGGGGTTTGTACTGCAAGTGGCGTAACTGAACGCTGGAAATGATTTGGCTAAAAACAACAGGTCATTATAGACCCTCGCTGGGGCAAAGCAAACAGCTCGTATTTTAGAAGAGATGTCGGGCGGGTCGGCCCGGCGACGCCCCCCCCCCCCACCCCCTCCTCCTGACACGGACGGAGAGCGAGCCAGAGAGGGGGGGAGGAGAGGGAGGAGGAGGGGGACAGCCCAACGGGGAGGAGTAAGGGGGTGGACACGGGTGTCGTCCATCAAACGGCACACACACACACACACACACACACACACACACACACACACACACACACACACACACACACACACACACACACACACACACACCTGACAGGGTGTCCTGACGAACGCCCCCAGAGCGCCCAGACCCTCACATCACCAGCTGGATGGAAGATGGGCTGTGTAATCACGTATACCCCCCCCCAGCTCACTGTGTCTACAGCGCCATGGTAACCGATCTGCACGCTGCGGACACGGGCACTTCATCATCCTCAGCTTCATCATCGGCCCTCAACAGGCCTCTGATTCGCCGGGCCAGAGAGCAGCCATGTTGTGGCGTCTCTCTCCTCCCCCCCCCCCCCCCCCCCCCCCCCCGTTAGGACCCTGCTGGGGTCTTTGTTCTGCCCCCCCCTCCCCCACTGTAGCCCCCTGCTCGTCGTCGGACGGCCAGCGCCCGGCGTTCCAAAGCGGACCGGGTTCACGCTGACCTGGTTTTATTATTGAAGAGCTTCAGTTCATCTGCTGTCAGGAGGGAGACTCGCAGTGCTGGAGCGCCCCCTAGAGGACACCGGGTGGGGGGACATGTTCAGTGTATGCAGAGGCAAAACCTGTGTGTGTGTGTGTGTGTGTGTGTGTGTGTGTGTGTGTGTGTGTGTGTGTGTGTGTGTGTGTGTGTGTGTGTGTGTGTGTGTGTGTGTGTGTGTGTGTGTGTGTGTGTGTGTGTGTGTGTGTGTGTGTGTGTGTGTGTGTGTGTGTGTGTGTGTGTGTGTGTGTGTGTGTTCCTCAGTCTAGCGGAGCAGTGTGTGGCTGCTGCCCCCGGGGGGCGACCCGCCACCGCCTACGGCTTCCGGTCCGACGAGCAGTTCCTCTACAACTACCTCGCTACCGCCTCCCGCTAGCTGGAGTTACCGGTTACACACACACACACACACACACACACCACTACAGCCATCGCTATTGGTTAAATACATATAAACATGCACACACATATTTCTGTGAAGATATTTGTATGTTAATGCATGAGTAATATAAACCTTTGACATAAAATATATACAAATGGTTATTGAAATAATTAAATTATATAATTCTAAGCCAGTAAACTCACGTAATAGCATTATGTATTCAATAGGCATAGTTATTCAAATGGTGTAAAATGTGTTAAGAAACCGTGTGATGTAAATAAGAAGGTATTTAATGTGTGCCTGTATCCCGCGGGCCGAGGTGCGTCCGGTGGGCCGGGTGATCCGGGTAGATCCGGTCCTCCGACCGGGCCGGGCTGGGGGGGGGGATCCGGGTGGTTCCACTCGGACCGGGCCGGGGGCCGGGGGGGGGGATCCGGGTGGTTCCACTCGGGCCGGGCGATCGCTGGGAGTTACCCGTTCCACCTCTTTGCACTTCGTTCAAATCCAACACTGGACCGATTGTCATTCGGACATTGAAAACATGTCGTTGTTTGGAATATGCAAAAAGATAAATTGAATGTATTTCATGCTTTTGCTGCAAAACCTTTTCAGGAGTTCTGCTTAATAGATGTTTTGTATTTGATGAACAATGTGCCTGATATGCTGCTGGTTTCAGGATGCCTTCTGTGTTACTTTTAATAAAATATGTATGAACAACTGGTTTGGCACACACTTTTTTCCATTTCATAACCGAGACAGTGAAGATTAAAGTTAGCATGCAGTGTTTATTACACAAATAGGCACAATACATTTGTTCTTTGTGTTTTTCACATTATATTTTCCTCCTTTGATGTCACCTTATTTATATATACTTCAATAGAGTTATGTTTATATTCTGTTGAGTAATTGTATGAACAATGTTTGACTAATTAACATTCAACCTGAGTCCAGCCTGGCATGACGGACCGATACTGCAGCGTTTAGGCCCCTGGACGCTAGGGGCCCAGTGAAGGCCCTCGGGCAGTGAAGGCCCCCCTACTGGGCAGTGAAGGCCCCCCTACTGGGCAGTGAAGGCCCAGTAGGACTGGGACTGGGAAATAATGACATTTCAACATTGTAAAATAAGGAGATCCATTTCTGAAATAATTTTAAAAGTATACATTTATATTTATTATGTCATCATGGAAGAGGTTGATTTGATGTATAATTTGCATAGATATTATATCATTTGCAATACCATTTTGCTCCTGAACAGAATGAGCGCAGTGTGACTCCTGTACCGTTGAACAACGCTCTCATTCCTCCTCCCGGGGAACGCCGTCGGGATAGCGCTGGAGCAGCTCCTCCACGTCCACCACCTCCGACACCAGGTCCCGGATCTCCCTGATGGAGTCCATGACCCCCAGCTCGCAGTCGGACACGCCCACGGGCCCCTGGGGGGCCGCGGCCCTCAGGGGACAGGCGTCTGTCGTCACCACAGTCTGATCGGCCTCCTGGCCGGCGCTGCCGTCGGCCCCCGATGGGACCGGGGCCCCGGGGGTCTCCACGGGGGGGCTGTCAGGAGCCTCAGCCTGGGGGTCCGCTGAGCTCATGCTGACCTCACCTTCCTCCTGCTCCTGCTCCTGCTCCTCCTCCACCTCCTGCTGCTGCTGCTGCTGCTCCTCCTCCTCCTCCTCCTCTGGCGTGGAGGCCTCTCCGCCCTCCACAGGCTCTGAGGGGGTGGAGTCACTCCCCTGCTGGCCGCCCTCACTCCCTGCTGTTTCCATCAGCGCGCCACTAGAGGGCGCCCCCGCCTCAGCCTCCAGCCGTTGGTCCTCCAGCGGAGGGGCAGGCTCGCTGGGTTCTTCCTCTGTGGTTTCCGCGGCGCTCTCCCCAGCGTCGCGGGGCGTCTCCTGTGACCGCCGTGGCTCGTCCTCCGCCTCCGGGCTATCCTCCGTGGTCGTCTCGGGAACGGCGTCTGATTCGCCCGTTGTCTCCGGAGCGGCCGTCGCTACGGCTGTGACCTGCTGCGTCACCGTGGCGATGAGGGCGTCTGCTGCGGCGGCGATGGGGGCGGGGTCTTCAGGGGCGCGGTCGGCGTCGAGGAGGGGTGTGTCTTCGGTTCGGTCGTCAGGCCGGTCCGAGGGGGGGTCGTCTGCGCTCCGTACCCCCCCGGGGCCGGGCGGCGGGGCGGCCTGGACCGGCCCCTGGACCCCCTGGAGCGCTACACCTTCTGCTGCGGCCCCCCCGCCCGGGAGCGGCTCCGAGGGGGGGTCGTCTGCGCTCCGTACCCCCCCGGGGCCGGGCGGCGGGGCGGCCTGGACCGGCCCCTGGACCCCCTGGAGCGCTACACCTTCTGCTGCGGCCCCCCCGCCCGGGAGCGGCTCCACAGTGCGGGGGCCGTCGGGGGGGGCCGTGATGAGGCCTTCAGGGACCAGAGGAGCAGGGGGCCCGGGGGGGGTCCTGGGCCGGGGCTCAGGGGGCGGGGCGGAGGTGATGGGGGACCCCGCCTGGGCGGGGCTCCCCGGGCTGGTGATGGGGGTCCCCCCCCGGGCGGGGCTCCCCGGGCTGGAGGGGGTGGTGATGGGGGTCCCCCCCCGGGCGGGGCTCCCCGGGGTGGTGATGGGGGTCCCCCCCCGGGCGGGGCTCCCCGGGGTGGAGGGGGCGGAGCCGAAGATATTGGAGCGGCTGGATTGGCTGAGCAGGTCCCGGCTGTCGTTCAGCAGGTTGTACTTCTTCAGGCTGGCCGCCTCCTTCACCACTGGGGGTTGGAGGGGGGGGTTAGTGGCTGTAGTATGAGGTAAAGAACAGCCCCGCCCCAGTGATCAGGGCAGCCTAGCGAGGAGCTCACCTTTGGTCACCTCCTTGTCCAGCGTCTGCAGGAGGACGCTCTCGTAGACGTTCTCCACGTGGACGAAGTGGGCGTGGTCCACGTCCACCGACTGCGCCAGACGCTGAAGCTCCTGAGAGGACAGAGGTCCTTATGGTGCGTGCGTGCGTGCGTGTGTGCGTGCATGTGTAGGTGTGTCTGTGTAGGTGTGTGTGTAGGTGTGCGTGTGTGTCTCTCTCTCACGGGCTTGCAGACGGCCGCCAGGTTCTTCTTGATGTGGGGCAGGGTGATGGCCACCAGGGCATCCTGGAACAGCTTCTTCCTCAGCGTGCTGCTGTCGTAGTCGTATTGCTGGAGAGAGGGAGCACACAGTCAGCGAACACCCTGGGCCCCCCAGCTCCACAGAGTGGACCCTCGTTAGGGCACCCTCGTTAGGACACCCACCTTCAGCACTCGGTGTTTGGCCTTCTCCATGGCTGCGGCCGCCTGCTCCGGCTGGTCCTGGATCACCTTCTGCAGCATCAGCTCAAAGGTGTAGCCCGCGTTCTCCATTAGCTAGGAGGTAATCAACCAGTTGGGGGAAACCTTGATGAACCCCTCAGACAGAACCACAGCCACAGTATACCTGTACGGACTCATACACACACTGGCCCAATTGTCTTACGGAAAATGAATCTTAAGGGTGTGTGTGTGTGTGTGTGTGTGTGTGTGTGTGTGTGTGTGTGTGTGTGTGTGTGTGTGTGTGTGTGTGTGTGTGTGTGTGTGTGTGTGTGTGTGTGTGTGTGTGTGTGTGTGTGTGTGTGTGTGTGTGTGTGTGTGTGTGTGTGTGTTCTGCTCTACCTGCTGCAGGTCTATCTGCGCGCTGTGGATCAGGCTGCTGACGTTGGAGAAGCCGAAGCGCTCCTGGAGGTGAGGCAGCTTCTCCTTCAGGGAGCCGATCCTCTGGTAACAGCTGAGCAGGTTGGGCCTGGACATCTGGGCCATCTTCTGCAGACAGACAGACAGACAGACAGACAGACATGGTTAGACGGAGAGGCCTACGGGGTTGTATAATGAGGGACCTTTGAATCCCTTTGACTGTTACCGCGATTAATAAATGGACGAATAAAAACGACTTTGAAAGACGGAGCGATGGGGCCAACGCGTTCTGATTGGTGGGCCTGGATGGTGGATATGCTGGTGTCCTATCAAATCCTCTTTGGACGACCGCACAGGACAAAGACTAAACCCCTTTTCCACAGGTCCGTTGTGCAGGTGTGCGCTTCTCAGCTGACATCGTGGAAAGTGCTCGGCCGTCTTACTGAATCTTTATCGGCTCAACGCAAAGTGACACCATTTGGAAGAAGTCATCTCATTCTATAGAAAGGTTGGTGAATAAAACCAAACTGCATGGCATGTCGTCGAAAAGAGGTTGGCAAACATTCAGGCTGTGTGCTTTAGGACTCTGTCACCTTTCCTTTGTAACACTTGATAGGCTTTGAGTGTTAACATCATATTTCCACCGTCTACCAATCGGTTGATCAGTCGACCAAGACTTCTTTGGTTGTCTCCAGCCCTCCTGAAGTAGCCCTGACAGAAGACACCCGAGGACGGTTCTTCATCTGAAGCACAGGGCCTCCAGCGCTCAGAGCTCAGCCCACCTGCTTGAGGTCGTCCGTGACGCCGTTGGTCTGCAGGTCCTGACAGAGGCCGTCCATCAGGGCCTCGCTGAGCCCCCGGCCCTCCTGGAACCCCGAGCTGATGGGCTCCATCAGCTCCTCCAGCACTGAGGCCAGGTACGGCTGCACCCCCTCCGCACTGAAGCCCTCTGCCGGCTCCAGCACGCTGGCTGCAGGGAGAGAGAGTCCTTTAACCACGCAGTTTAAGAGAATCAATAAAAAACTGTAAAGGCATTTCAGATAGAGATTAAATAGCTACAATCTAAAATATACAGAGGGCAGATGGGACAGATCTCCCTGTGTTTCTCCGCCACTGAGCTTAATAATGATGATAAGCAAGAAGGAATCCCCAAGCTGTCCCCCGGCTGTCTCATAAAGAGGCAGCCGGAGCATTGTTTCACTCACACTGGCTATGGCATTTCTAACAGATCACACTCAAATGATAGCTCTTAAATCACTGGTTCTAATATGAATAAAAACTGAACTGAAGACTAGACTTGCGACGGTGGTATTTGTGTGTTCTGCTCTGGAAGTCGTTTGGGACGGTAATGTAATGAGGGCTTCCCAGGGCTCTGTGTGCTTGACCTGACGACTCGTCAGGAACTTGGAGAAAGTCTCTGGCTCGTAGACAAACCGCAACATATCTGAGATTAGAACTTGTTTCAGTCATGCCTTTAAATATAAATGGTGTTTGCATACCACAAAAACATTCATTTAAGCCATTAGGGTTTGATTTATTTTATGTACTTTAATGATTCCTCCAGTCCTTGAGTTATATCTACATTGTTGAATGCACAATAATGAAGATATAAAAAAGAGCTGCTTTGAACAAAAGGGTAAACTTATTAAATGTCATGTAAAAGTAAAACATGGTGGGCTGGTCTAAAGTAGGTTTCCACACCAGATGAGACGTCATAGCGTATACCCTTCAGCCCCTAACCCTAACCCTAACCCTAACCCTAACCCTAGCGTATACCCTTCAGCCCCTAACCCTAACCCTAACCCTAACCCTAACCCTAGCGTATACCCTTCAGCCTCCACTGAACAGGAAGAACAGCCCAGCTTGGTTTCCACACCAGATGAGACGTCATAGCGTATACCCTTCAACCCCTAACCCTAACCCTAACCCTAGCGTATACCCTTCAGCCTCCACTGAACAGGAAGAACAGCCCAGATGAGACGTCATAGCGTATACCCTTCAGCCTCCACTGAACAGGAAGAACAGCCCAGCTTGGTTTCCACTGAGAGGTGTGCGCGCGTGTGTATCATATTATTTTATATTCATAATATATCAGCTGCTCCGTGTGTTCTGTCCAATAACCTGATTAAAGAAAGCCTATTATGCTATAAAGTCAAACATTGACTATGCATTTTGTTGCTTGGTTTATTAATCCAAATGTACAGCACATAAAAGGCTGAAAAGGTTGGCAACAACTGAGGTAAATTCTCCAATTTTATAAATAACAGCTTCCGACTAAGGCGGTCAGCTGATCTCCTTCCTCTGAAACACATCAGAGATAACCAAGCAACACACAAGACACTGCCAGCAGGGGCGGGGCACACACGTGCATGGTGCGTGCGTGCGTGCGTGTGTGTGCTGGGGTGTGTGTGAGTCTTTGGTGATGTGGTCGTGGTAGGGCGCCTGAGGCCTCCCAGAGGGGTGTCGGGCGGGGGGGGAGAGCCCTGTGGTGCCCAGCCTCCTGAGCATTGTGTCTGGGGACCCTGAGGTAACCTGAGCCCACCTCTGAGCTTCTCCTCCAGCAGAGCTCTGGAGCTGATGATCTGGTCCATGTCCGAGTGGATCAGCACCTCCTGCTGGCGGCCCGTGGCGTCACACTCCTTCTTCAGCGAGGACATGCCCTCCATCAGGTTCTCCTGCACCAGGATGTACGAGGCCTCCACCGTCTGACACGGGACGAGAAGGGCCCTTTAGTTGATCTGCAAAGGTCAGTTTATTGCATTGTCTAATCTTGTTTAATTATCATCATATCATGAAATGATATGATGAAGCGCTGAGTAGGAACTGGTTTGTGAGGTACAACCAGTTCAGAGGAGCAGGATGTTAGTTTAGTAACTAAACTATCAACCAGCTCAGAGGAGCAGGATGTTAGTTTAGTAACTAGTAGCTAGTGTTATGAGAGCAACGCTGTTTGCCGCTGAATCGGGTCTATTCTCCGTCTCTGCAGCCCTTCCTCTTCAACCAGCTGTTTACCCAGCAGCGAGTTAGTGAGGTTAACGAGTTAACCAGCTGTTTACCCAGCAGCGAGTTAGTGAGGTTAACGAGTTAACCAGCTGTTTACCCAGCAGCGAGTTAGTGAGGTTAACGAGTTAACCAGCTGTTTACCCAGCAGCGAGTTAGTGAGGTTTACGAGTTAACCAGCTGTTTACCCAGCAGCGAGTTAGTGAGGTTAACGAGTTAACCAGCTGTTTACACAGCAGTGAGTTAATGAGGTTTACTAGTTAACCAGCTGTTTACCCAGCAGCGAGTTAGTGAGGTTAACGAGTTCACCAGCTGTTTACACAGCAGTGAGTTAATGAGGTTTACTAGTTAACCAGCTGTTTACCCAGCAGCGAGTTAGTGAGGTTAACAAGTTAACCAGCTGTTTACACAGCAGTGAGTTAATGCGGTTTACTAGTTAACCAGCTGTTTACACAGCAGCGAGTTAGTGAGGTTAACGAGTTAACCAGCTGTTTACACAGCAGTGAGTTAATGAGGTTTACTAGTTAACCAGCTGTTTACACAGCAGCGAGTTAGTGAGGTTAATGAGTTAACCAACTGGTTACCAGCTGTTCAAACAGCAGCGAGTTAAAGAGGTTGACTGACAGCGAACCACATTCTCTTCTTCTCCGTCTTCTTGGCCTTGAGGCGCGGCAGCATGTCTCTCTCTAGCGTCGGCAGGAGCTGCTCCATCACCAGGTTAGCCAGCACCTGCACACACACACACACACACACACACACACACACACACACACACACACACACACACACACACACACACACACACACACACACACACACACACACACACACACACACACACACACACACACACACACACACAGTGAATGGAATGCCTGGTGGAGCAGTGTACAGGGGAACACAATGGGAGCCCCGGTCACTGCGGAGACGTTTCCTCCAGCAGCTATTCTAGGAGCCTCCAACCCCGAGCTCATTAGAGCAGCACCGTCAGAACCTCCGCCCCAACCAACAACATACAGCGCGCTATAGTGAGCTGCAGCATGAGTACCCCCCCAACCCCACTTCTGAAGGAGTAAGACAGAGACAGAGAGAGAGACCGAGAGAGAGAGAGAGACTGGTCTTCCCGCTTCCCTGGGGGTTGTTGCTCTCTTCCATTGATCGGGCGTAACGTTGCATAGAGCAAACACTCAGGGATTACATCTGTTTCTTTCCCATCTGTCCTCATCCACGGATATCGTTAAATGATTCTCTTCCACAGACTGAGTCACACTGGGTTCCTCAGACGCCCCGCATGCACTCAGAGGTCAAGAATGCATGAGCAGTTTGACAGGCCAACGTTCTGGCAGGATCCCCGCACATCTGGAGAATCACGCCATGTTTGGATGTTTGGCTCATTGGATGAATTATTCACGGATGTGATTTTCTATTAGATCGGGTTTTATCCGTTTCCCAGAGGAGGTGACACCAAATAAATTGGCAAAAACATCCAATTAATAGTCCAGGCAGAGAAAGAGAGAGTGTGTGTGTGTGTGTGTGTGTGTGTGTGTGTGTGTGTGTGTGTGTGTGTGTGTGTGTGTGTGTGTGTGTGTGTGTGTGTGTGTGTGTGTGTGTGTGTGTGTGTGTGTGTCAGGACGGGAGAGAGTGCGAGCGGCTGGCGGGGACCTACCCTGACGTCACTGCCTATCATCATGTCCCACGCCTCGTACTTCCCCTTCTCCTGCCGGTAGAGCTGGATGGCTTTGAGGAAGGCCTGAACCTCACAGGTCTTCTTCTTCAGGAAGTCTGGGGATCGTAGGAAGACACACGTCAAGTCATCGCCAGAACAACAGCAAAACCACATCCAGACCTCCAGTCATCCTGCGTCAGGCTGCGGTCGAAGCGAGAGAACCGGTGGCGAGGTCGGTGGTTCAGTCGTTTGTGGGTTGCGTGCGACTGTTGACTTGTTGTAAAGGTTATTCGTTTGTGTATTTCCCAGTTCCCGTTTTTGAACACCTTCATTCAAAAAGGAAATCCTTGAGTTCTTGCGACCTGAGATTCCTTCATATGGCGTGCGAGTCAGTTGCCATGGTAACGGCCAGCCTCGTTTGAAAGCACGCGTGTATGCTGGGCAACACGCTCGTTGACTTCGCAATGAAGTCGGGGACTAGATGCTCCCCGCTCAACACTAATAAACCCCACTGCTGGGATGAAGGTACAAGTGTAGGAGTGTGGTGGTGCGCCCCACCTTGGTTCTGGTGGCGGATGCAGGCTGAGAGGATGGACAGGAAGCCGGCCTGCCGGGCCTCCAGTCTGAAGCAGAAGTAGTAGTCCCTCCGGTAGGGCAGACGCAGGTAAACTGGGAACTGCCCGGGCATACTGTTCAGGGGCGGGGCAAACTCCTCCTTCACATCTGGGACACAAATACAACATGGTTCTACCTGAGAAGGAGCATGGAGCCTCAAGGCCTGCTGCAGTGATGGTATTAGAGGAGTATCTCAACGTGAGAGCTAGGTGGGAGAGTAAACGCATTCCCATCCTGGAATTGTTATTAATTATTCAGTTTGCACTTACTGCTGGTGGAGTCAGGGAAGCACTTGTCCACCATGGCCATGTACTTCTCCTCTGTGGTCAGAACAGCGCCCCCTGTAGGCAGAAGGATGTGGCGGGCCGGTGCACCTTTGATGAAAGACTACAAAATAAGAGGAGATATGAGGAGAAGAAAAGAGCGCCACTACGAAGAACATCTGAAAGAAAGGTGATATTTTCAAAAGAAGAAGCGTTTCAGCCCGTGCTGCCTCGCGGTCACGCGGGCGCTCTGGGTTCTGCTGAGGCCGTTTACCTCCAGGCTGTCGTGGCACTCCAGGCAGTAGTTGGCCCGCACCACCATGTAGCGCTCCCTCCACTTCCTGCCCTCGTCAAAGTGGAGCACGGCCTCCTCATACAGCACCTCGCCGGCCTCAGGGGACTCCTAACACACACACACACACACACACACACACACACACACACACACACACACACACACACACACACACACACACACACACACACACACACACACACACACACACACACACACACACACACACACACACGTTAGGCCTCTAGTGTTTCATTGATCAGTGGAACAGATCCCCAGCCTGCAGCAGCGTGGGCGTACCCTCTGCTTGAGGAGCTGCGTGGCCTTCTGCTTCTGCTGCTCCAGTTCATCTTCCACACGGGAGAAGTGAGTGACTGAGTACTGGTTCCTGTAGAACGGACTAAAGGCCTTCAGTTCAGACTCAGCTTGGCCTGCAGAGGAGCACACAAACACACACACGAAAAAGAACGAGACACACATAAGGTAATCGATAGGACTGCACAGTTTGACACGCATTCACTCATTCAAGCGGAATAGGAGCAACTGCTGACTGAACAGGAAGAGCGAGAGGCTGCAGAGCCAAGAGTTTGATTAATAACACGGAAATGTTGGGTATCAGGTAAGATTAATGATTGATGTTGCGGTAGGTGAACTTCTAAATGCTTTAACGTTTGAATGCTTTTAGGTACGGGGAAAATAATAAGCACCTTGATATCTGCATGGTTGTATTAAAACGTCATCATTCATTTGCCTGACAAAGGCCATGCTTCCTGCCGGACCCAATTCTTAAAACAGATCCAAAAAGGATTCGGTTTTTCCCCTAACAGTCCGCATCCAACCAGTGATCAGTGGCTGTTCAGCCACAGAACCGCCTTTCTCCTGGGGCAGGACCGCCCCTCTCCTGGGGCAGGACCGCCCCTCTCCTGGGGCAGGACCGCCCCTCTCCTGGGGCAGGACCGCCCCTCTCCTGGGGCAGGACCGCCCCTCTCCTGGGGCAGGACCGCCCCGCCAGCCTGGGGCAGGACCGCCCCTCTCCTGGGGCAGGACCGCCCCTCTCCTGGGGCAGGACCGCCCCTCTCCTGGGGCAGGACCGCCCCTCTCCTGGGGCAGGACCGCCCCTCTCCTGGGGCAGGACCGCCCCGCCAGCCTGGGCCCAGATGCTCACTGGTCCCACAGTGTGAGGGAGCGTGCTGCCAAGCTACAAAACAAACAGCATGCCTTGATGAGGCCGTAGTCCCAGTGATCCCAGTATCACGCTCCTACCTGATGGGGCCCTAGTCCCAGTGATCCCAGCAGCATCACGCTTCTCCCTGATGGGAGATACAAGCCACCCTGGCCGGTACACACTTCTGTAGATTGTGCTGATTGTGGGCGGGTGGATAAGCTGGCCTTGCTGGCTGTGCTGACTCTACTTTCTTATGTCTGCACTGAAACTATGACTTTCGTTACTTGTTTTGGGAACATGACCTGGCAACCCAAATCGACTCAGCAGGCCAAGCAGCGAGCAGCATTTTTGGTTGGAGGCCCAGTGGACTCTTATTTCAGGCTTTTAGAAAGGTTACAGCTTTCCAACCCCTTCAGATTGGGTTTGAACCTTGACCCTGATGTTGTCGAGACCTACATGTTCTCATTTGTTCCCAATACCATTGACATTCTCTTTTTGATAATTGCTTGTGTTAATGCATTTAAATGTATATATTGTATTACCTGTATTATTTGAATGTGAATGTGACCCAAAACAATTTCACTGTTGAGGGAAAGATGGATAACTTGGTTTTGATAGTTCCTTGGCTCGTTGAAGTCTACAGAAAGTTTATAATTAGTGTTTGTTAGAATCCTTCCAAGGCATCGCTCATTCCATCTTTCCATCCCCTGACTTCTGGGCTCCAAAGGGACGAGTTCTCTCCTGATAGCGTGTATCCCATCATAGTCCCCCCGTCTGCCTGTGCGACTGTGGTCTCTAGAAACTCCCTCTTCCACATTAAATACGTGTTTAACAAAAGTAGGAGTCATCACCTGAGCTCACTGCGGTAAGGCCATGATGTTTAACACCTGGCATGAGGGACCACATTACTATGGAAACGGCGCCATAACAACAACCCGATATCATGCGCTGGTCTCTATCTGCTATGCAAAACCAGAGACGGACGTGCTTGTGTGTGTGTGTGTGGTGTGTGTGTTTATTTACTAGCAGCTGTGCCCGATGCCATTATCTCCTATAAGTGCCTACTAGTCAGAAAACAAACAATAAAATAATAATCAGCGTATTAAAAATGGAGAAGAAGAAGAGGGAGGCCACCAGTCCATCACAGACCAGAGGAGAGGCTGTGGGGAGACCAGACACCATGAGGGAGGTAGGGCCTCCTCTCCACCAGCTGGACGGCTGGAGGACCCGCCGGCCCCCCCCCCCCCCCCCCCCGGCTCTCCCTAATGAGGCCGCCTCCCAGCATGGTGAGCGCGCGCGCACACACACACACACACACACACACACACACACACACACACACACACACACACACACACACACACACACACACACACACACACACACACACACACACACACACACACACACACAGCTCTGCCCTGTACATTCTGTCCTTAGGTTTCTGCGGAACAAGGTTATAGATGTGCAGACCTGATATTCCCAGAGACCTTTTGTTTTGAACGATGCAACAACCATTCGAGCCTTGGGTAACGTAAAGCTGTCTGCCCCCTACTGAGTAATGAGATCACAAATGATGTCATCTCAAAAGCAGTCTGCTTATTAGGCCTAACATAACAATGCCTTGTGAGAGCTCTGTCCTGATTGTTCTGCAGCCTCCATGCAAAGGATGGCCCTGCGATGTGATCTAGGTTTTCCCTTTCAAAGGGTTATGCAAACCCAGAGGAGTCCAGGACGCTGCGTACCACACCTCAACGAATGAGAAGGGATGGCAGTGGAGACACATCCTGGCTGCTGACCTCTGCCAGGTATGCGGTCAGGCCAGTCACGATGAGGGTCATCTAGGGAGGGAGCTCGTCTTGATTTAATGACCATGAGACTGCACTGTGGAGGGTGTGGACGAAGGCTGGCTGAAGCAGCCTCACCTGGCTGGAGTCAGACTGAATAGACTCGCTTCACACCTGTGGTGCATCGGACAATCCAGGCACACAGGTTCAACGATCACCTCACACAGTAAAGATAGCTCTGACATGGCTGCGGCATGGGTCACCTGCTCTGCATGGAACCTCCCAACTGGGCACTAAACAGGTTTCCACCCCTACCTCGGCCCTGGATATCAGAGCCCAGTAAGGGCCCTAGTTGGCATGTGGCAGAACTGGTTTGACGGATTCATTAATTAACCGATTTGGCTATTAATAGTAAGTGAATATTGAGCCACGCCCAGTGAGAGCCGTTTGTGCCTTTACCACGGCAGCTCTGGTGATGTGTGCGTGTGTGTGTGTGTGTGTGGTATGAATGCTAGTCCTCTGTAACGAGGTGGTACCGAGCTACACCCTGTTTCACTGGAGAGACCTGCTCTGCTGGCTTGTTGCCCCCACATAACATGCTTGTTGCCCCATGACGGCGTTACGTCACCACTGGTGGCAATGCGGGTCTCCCAAGAACCAATGAAGAGACAGAACGGTTCTACATATACAGTCAAACAGAGATACGCTTGCCTTAGACATTTCATTGAATGACGTTACTGTCATGAACTTAATGTCTTGAGCCTCGGTTGGATTCTTTGGAATGTTATATGAATGTCACAAATGTATATATGATCAAATGCGGGTTAAGATCAGGGAAGTGTTGACGGCATTTTACCCTCTGGCTGGGAACCACGGCTCTTTTTAGTTTCCTTCCTTCCTTCCGTCCTTCCGTCCTTCCGTCCTTCCTGCTTGGCTCCCTATTCCACCACAGGTAACAACTGCCCCTGTGTTTCCTAAATACCACAATCCCTTCCTCTTTATGGATTAGGGTAAGTATGGGGTCTCATATTTCCTGCATAAAAGCACACTCGCTCCACAACCCCTCAAATCAAAAGGAATAAACATCTTAAAATCCAGACAACAAAGAATAAACTGGTGTGTTTGATTCACTGAGGATATGATGCCTAAATTGTAAGGATCATGAAAAACCTGCTGCTTTACCTGAACAGTATGGGCACAGATCAACACTTTGCTACGCTAGAGGAGTCTGCAACCTTTAACTGTCTGGTTTAATATTAGACTCTGGATAGCTGTATAGATAATATCCATCATGGATACCTTTCAGGCGTATTGCTGCTGGTTCATCTGTATCTATCGTAACAATGCACTGCTTACTGGATGAATTTGTTCAGAACAACAGCAAGGAGAGTACATAGTATTAACGGTAATGGAATTTCATTCAACATAAATATGTATTTGAATGTATACTATTATGAATGCAAGATGACAGAAATAGTGACTCTTTCACTTATTGCATGTCAATACAAATGGTGGCTCCCTAGCTTCTGCTCTTCACAGTGATGAGGTTAGCGTGTCACCTGGCAGACCACACTCTCTGCTATTGCCCTTAAAACACTTTCTGGATGTGGCAAACCGCAAGGATGAGCTGCCTGCGTAGAACCCGTCTCAATGAAGGTTCTTGTTTTAAAGACTATAACATCATTTAAAATCGACGTTAATCGTAGTATAAGACAATCAATATCATCCTTTTAAACAGGGTGTGGCACAGAGTGCATGATGAGTGCTGAATGAGGCAGAGGACTGGCTGACATACAATGGAAGATGTATCTTACCATTTAAATGTCTGAAGAGGGAATTGTTACGTGATCCTTTCTATTAGATTGTTGAGGCAAGAAACAGACTTGGATCTCAGTGTATTCTGTTCCTATTTCCAAAGCTTTATGTTTACCCTTCAAATTGATATAAAACTGATTCAACTAATACACACATACATATATATTCACAAACACAAACACAAACACACACACACACACACACACACACACACACACACACAGCATATATAAACAAATACATGGTAGCTGCTCATGTAGATACTGCCAAGCGCGTAATCTCCGAGGATCTCTTAGGAAAATGGCTTGTTTTTGGGAGTGGTTGCTTCTAAAAGCTCTTCAGAAAGACAGAAGGAGTGTCCCATGCGACCTTCAAACAGTTACACTCAGCGATAGTTAGGACAGGCATACTCTAGATATGAAGATAGCTCAGTTTCCTTCTGAGCTGAGCTCTAATATAGTTTATGAAACGACTTAACCACAACGGCCATGTTGTATACCCCCCAGGTCTCTGCCTGCCACAAACTAGCATAGTTAATGTGCCATACGTCTGGTTATATACTGCACATTGACCAAACTGGTTATGTGACTGATGGTGCCGTTAAACTGAGAAATATGGGCTTTAGTCTCATGTCAGTCACCAAGTTGAGTAAACAACAGGTGGCCCCAAGTACAAACCATTGATGGTGGTTTCCTTCCTTTCTGCAGACCGGTCAGTATTACAGGCTGCTGGGGTTAGCAGAGACACAATAAGTTGAGTCGCCTACTAGTAAAATAGCAGCTGAGAAAATAGACCACAAGCACGAGATAAAGAACTGTAGAGATGTCCTCAACATTTGGGATACCAGCTCCCTAGCCATGACACCTGTGTGTGTGTGTGTGTGTGTGTGTGTGTGTGTGTGTGTGTGTGTGTGTGTGTGTGTGTGTGTGTGTGTGTGTGTGTGTGTGTGTGTGTCTCCAGCAGGTATAACTGGTCCTTCCACTTTTCATTTTCACTCCCTTGGATTGAAAGGCCAGAGAGATCTGATTCACCCTGAGGAATAAAGGCTAAATGCAGCAATCGAAGTTCTCTACTGATACTGTTTGCATAGGGGCATCCAGTTCAAATGGGGTTTTATACCGAATTGTTCATTTCAATATTCTGCTTTTGCTCAGAGAAACGTCCACGCGTCCAGCTGATGAAGTGAGACTGGGTGTGTGTACTGGTCCCAGCAGCTCACAAACCTCTCTTGGTGGTCTGTAACACATTCCGTTCATCAGTAAGCAAAGCGCAAATATCAAGGGGGAAAACCCGCAAGGAAACAAATTGCAATGCCTTCTGCTTTCTAAGTGTAGGCTATACTAAAGCTTGTATATAGGCTACACCTGGCTTTATTCGGACAACAGACAACCTCATTGTGTTCTTCTCCAGAATCTCGAACACACCTCACTGAACCACATTACCAACACGTCACTTTAAATCACAGGACAAAGAAAAACACAACTACTTGTAGGCGATTTCTTTAAAATAACTCTTACTAGCCGACAAGAAACCACCAAGTAGAAAGTTTCTACACTTAATTCATAGATTATCCTCCGCATCCAAGAGGCACGGACGATCTGCTCTAAGATCTCATGTTACCTTTGATGTAGGTGGTCGTGGTTTCATCCAGCAGGCTGGACGCAGCGCCCATGGTTCAGTCCGCTGCTGAGAGGAGATCCACAGGTAGAGAGGCAAGGTGAACGCTGTCACACCGACGGTGGCGCCTTAAGAAGAGACGCGCCCTCCTGGTCTCCCCAGCTCTGCAGACCGTCACTGACTCGCTTTGCCTTTCCACACCGTCACTGGCTGGCTCTGCCTCGCACACAGTCACTGACTCGCTCTGGGTGGAAACAAGACACGCCGGTTGTTTTGTGATGTGACACACAACTGTTTTTCGTCACGTGGGCGATCTCGTCTTGGTCGTCATCTTAAATGTGTTATTTATATTATCATAATGCGGTTATGATAAAAATCATAGCCTATATTGGCTGCAAAGTTCTGGTGTGTGTGTGTGTGTGTGTGTGCGGAGAGGATGGTTGGGGCGATTTATATGGAATTTCACTTAAAACTTTTTGTAATCTGCCTTCTTGAACACACACGCCTTAAATGGAAAAAGCAACGCATATGGGCAGTGCGGAGTATTGTCTATTGTCCTCCTGGCCCTGGGAACACCTTCACCCAACACCCCATTCATAGCAGCATTTCCCCTGCACAGCACAGCCCTCTTTTCTTCTTCGATCTATGTGTGAAATGTGACCCCGCCCCCGACCGACACACACACACACACACACACACACACACACACACACACACACACACACACACACACACACACACACACACACACACACACACACACACACACACCACACACACACACACACACACACACACACACACACACACACACATCCGCCGTCCTCCGAGATACCTGCGATCAGTGACAAATCATTGGAGTCATGGAACAAGTTCAGGCTTGTGTTCTTTTCTGAAGAAAGAACCTGGAATTACATGTTTCACATTCTGAAGAAACCAGGATTTCCATAAAAATGTTTATTATTGTTTTTCTGGCAGAGTAGATCAAACAGAGACACTTCAATTAAATAATAAGTTGACTAGTCCAAACTCCATCCTGTCTGTGGTTCTGCCTTTTTTTTTTTATAATTCACACATCTGTTAAAAGTCCTGAACATCTTATCATTTTTTTTTTTGCAAAAGTACATTCAATAAAAAAACTAAAAGAACCCCACATGTCTACATTATGACATCAGTGCAGTCCGGACTCCACCAGGAACCAGCAGGGCTGGGATCCAACAGAGACCCCATCGGCCCCAGGGGGAGCAGAGAGGGGGCCCCCCAACAGGAGGAGGGCCCCCTCAGAGAGGAGGCCCCCCAGCAGAGAGGGAGCAGAGAGGAGGTCCCCAACGGCTCTTTGCCTCAGGCCGGGTTCTCGGTGGCCGGGCCGCCCTGGTGGCCGGCGGAGGCGTTGCCGGCGTACGAGGGCACGCTGTACTTGGTGAGCACCGCCTTGAACTGCTCCAGCGTGGCGTCCGTGCGCACCCCGGTGGGGTCGAAGTGCGTCCGGCTCACCCTGAAGCCCGCCTCCGTCAGGTACTGGAGGAACTTGTTCAGCCTGCAGGGACCAGGAGAACAACGCTGGTCCGTTGATTCATTGTAAAACAATCAAGCCTTTCATTATGGTTGAATGATTTTAAACCAAAGCCTCATTAGCCCGTTTGAACTCCAGTAGTTAATGAGCAGGCGAGCGTCTTTAAGGCAACGACACTTCATCACACTTCACCTGATTGAACATAGCGGAACATTAATGACATTTCTAGCAATAAGCCCTACTTTAAAACGAACGTCCCTTTGTGTATGTTAATTACCCCTCGGTACTCAAGGCTATATCTGTGGAGCCATGGCCCTCAGAATGAGCCCCCAGACCACGCCTCCCCTAGACCACGCCCCCAGACCACGCCTCCATAGGCCACGCCCCCAGGTGGGACTGGCCGGGCTCTACACGGTGTCCCCAGGGGACCTCTTTCTCAGCAGTAACTCTGGTGGCCCCGGACCCTACAGGCAGACCTGGGGGGCCCCTACTCACCTGGACCCCGGACCCTACAGGCAGACCTGGGGGGGCCCCTACTCACCTGGACCCCGGACCCTACAGGCAGACCTGGGGGGCCCCTACTCACCTGGACCCCGGACCCTACAGGCAGACCTGGGGGGGCCCCTACTCACCTGGGCTCCTGACCCTACAGGCAGACCTGGGGGGGCCCCTACTCACCTGGACCCCGGACCCTACAAGCAGACCTGGGGGGCCCCTGACCCTACAAGCAGACCTGGGGGCCCCTACTCACTTGGGCATGTTGAGGCCCTTGATGCTGTGGCGGTGGATGCTGTAGTAGAACGCAGGATGCTCCAGTGACGCCTCGGACTTCAGCTTCTTCACGATGCTACCAGACTCCTCCCCAGTCTTCCTCTTCCCTGGGGTGAGTTTAAATTGATTGACATGAACAAATGGAAGTCTTTTATTTCATGTCAGGGCAAATAAAGTAACTTACTTAGAGTGGCAATCTCAAGATTTTCCTCTGAATAAATGTCTCTGAATGAGGTAATGATCCCTCTGACCCACTTCTATGTGCAAAATTAGGAATGTTGGCGACACCGTTTGCTTGCGTCTGCCCGAAAAATCACAGCTTATCACCAAAGAAAAACAAACCTTATCTTTGAATGTTTCTGTGCAACACTGTGAGCGTAAACCCACACCCCCTACAGGACGAGAATGGGACTGCTCCTTGAAGAACTCAGAATGATCTCACCTGGCTGGTCTCCAGCGCTGCTGTCCTCCGCCCTCTCCAGTGTCTTAATGACCACCCCACATTCTACTGGAAATGAAAAGGGAAGGAAACCTTCAAGCACAGCCTGACAGCTCTGGTCTGTTTCTGCACGTGGATGAGAACGGACGACTGGCCAGGCAGACCTACGCCCGCGTTGTTACCTTGGTTGGCCAGCGCCGAGGGCCCGTGGGCGAAGGACTTGAGGGTGGTGCAGTCCGACTCACAGATGAGTGTTTTCACCAGAGCCTGGATGTCCTCCATGCTGTGCTGCACGGCCGCAAACAGCATCCTCCTCAGGAAGCCGGTGTTGAACAGCGGCCCGGACCTGCACACACACAGCACAACGAGCTCATCAACGTCACCGCCCCGGAGGCTAGCGTCCGTGGTGATGCTCCCTAACGGGCTCAGAGGGCCAGTGCTTTACCACAGCGGGCCCAGCTCCACCGCCGTCTTGCCGGGCATGCTCCCATGGCAGTGGCAGGGCAGCTGGCTGGTGTCTGAAGTATAGGGTCCGCACACGCACACACACACACACACACACACACACACACACACACACACACACACACACACACACACACACACACACAATTATATTAAACATTTACAAGCACACACAAGGAGAGCATTCAATTAAATTGAATAAACCATGTTTGCCATTTCTTTTAAAGTTGAGGTGCTGTTTATACCATAATACTCTGTAATAAATACCCAGGCCTCTCTTGTAAACCCCTCTGCAGAACTGTAGACAGATAACTTTACTGCCGTGTCAACACAGTTGATTTGTCTTAAAGGTGTGTAGAGATGTGGTGTAGGAGTGATCCATGATACAGGTCCCGGTCCCCTTCTCATCCCCCTCCCCAACCCCTCATGGTACCAGGCCCTGGTCCTTCTCATCCCCCTCCCCAACCCCTCAGGGTACCAGGCCCGGTCCTTCTCATCCCCCTCCCCAACCCCTCAGGGTACCAGGCCCGGTCCTTCTCATCCCCCTCCCCAACCCCTCAGGGTACCAGGCCCGGTCCTTCTCATCCCCCTCCCTAACCCCTCAGGGTACCAGGCCCGGTCCTTCTCATCCCCCTCCCTAACCCCTCATGGTACCAGGCCCGGTCCTTCTCATCCCCCTCCCTAACCCCTCAGGGTACCAGGCCCGGTCCTTCTCATCCCCCTCCCCAACCCCTCAGGGTACCAGGCCCGGTCCTTCTCATCCCCCTCCCTAACCCCTCATGGTACCAGGCCCGGTCCTTCTCATCCCCCTCCCTAACCCCTCAGGGTACCAGGCCCGGTCCCTCTCATCCCCCTCCCTAACCCCTCAGGGTACCAGGCCTGAGGCGGGTGGCGCTGCCCTGGCCGTCTGTATGAGTGAGACACTGACCGTCCACCAGGCTGCCCCTCTTCAGGAACACCCGCTCCTCGCACCACTGGCAGTGGATCAGCTGCCGCAGCCGCTTGGCCGCCTCGTCCGCCTGCGTGGGGCCCCTGAGGACCCGCACCACCACCAGCACAAAGTGCTCCAGCGCCACCGCCAGCAGCACCTCCATGCCCTTATTACAGCGGGCCGCCGCCCTGCAGGAGGAGGGAGGGGGAGGAGGAGGAGGTGGAGGGTGAGGAGAGGAGGAGGTGGGGGGGGAGGAGGGGGGGGGGGTGGAGGAGGAGGAGGGAGAGGAGAGGAGGCGGGGGAGGCGGAGGAGGAGGAGGAGGAGGGGGGGGAGGAGGGAGGAGGAGGAGGAGGAGGAGGAGGAGGAGGGGGGGAGGGGAGAGGGGGGGGGAGGAGAGAGGGGAGGAGGAGGAGGAGGAGGAGGGAGAGAGGGAGGAGGAGGAGGAGGTGGAGGGAGGAGGGAAAGGAGGAGGAGGAGAGTGGGAGGAGAAGAGAGGAGGGGGAGGAGGAGGAGGAGGAGGTGGGGGGGGAGGAGGAGAGGAGGAGGAGGAGGAGAGGAGGAGGAGGAGGAGGAGGAGGAGGAGTGGAGGAGGAGGAGAGGGGTGGAGAGCACCACGTTAACACTGCTGCCCCCAGGGCTCCTCAATGAGGCCCCCGTACCCCCTGGGAGTCTGGAGCGTGTGCAGGAGCAGCGGTACCTGGCCACGGTGGCCACCACCATGCGGGCAGCCAGCTCCCGGTAGTACTCGGTGCGGACGATGTGGCAGCCGTAGTGGCGCAGCGTGACGTTGGGGCTCTTGGAGTACAGCGAGCCCGTGTCCGTGGACGTCACCGACACGATGCCCATGTTGCGCACGTTGCGGAAGGCCGCGTCCAGGTAGTTCACGGTGGTCCCGAACGGGTCCAGGTGACTTTGGGGGGGGGGGGGGGGCAAAGTATCTGTTAACATCAGATCCTCAAGGTGGTCATACTGGCTGCTAGTCCTGCCCTGTGTTTCCACTTTGGAATGTGATGGGGATGTCACATTACTACCCTCGTCCTCATTGAGTCCCATTATGCACCAGGTGCATGAGGAGTCCTCAGGCTTTATCTGAAACAGCGACCCACTGCCTGCCACACTTCTGGACTGCCCTCGGCCATACCATCATCCTAAGCTGTTTTACATTTTACAAGCTGAGCTGTCACTGGTGACTTGTTATACACACCGAATAACAAGTTGTTTTTATCCTTGAAGGAGGGCGATACATGTTGTGTTTTAGGATTGCAATAAAGAGCCCATCACATACTTTTGGTATATATAGTATTTCTTTGGATATACGATATGGCTCGTACTGCATTCTGTTTAGTCCACTGCTATCCCAACCGCTCTGACCGCGCCCACACCTACATATAATCAAAGGAGCGCAGGTGCATCATGACGTTGGCGTCCATCTTGGCGACCTCCACCGTGGCGATGGCGTCCCCCTCGCCGGCCGCCAGCTCCTCGGGCCCCGCGGCGCCCGGAGAGGCCCCGCCCACGCGGATGCTGTTCAGCTGGCAGTTCTCCCGGATCATCTTCACGCAGGTCTCGCTGATGTCCGAGATGGTCACCCTGACCGTGGCGCGGAGGTGCTTGGCCCACTGAAGGCCCATGATCCCTGGGAGGCAGGGAGAGAGAGAACCCCTCATCGTGGTGGTCCTACGTAGGCTGGAAGAAGCTCATGGTTCCCGTGGTTGTTCCGGCTAACTGGGAAAACCGTCCTTACTTCCTATGAGCTGTGCACGCCAGTTAACAGTCCCGGAGCGGAATTTGACAAAGCAATATCCCAAATATATATGTAGACAGAAATCCTCGGAAGTCCCTCTCCCTCTCTCGCCTCTGGCCACCAACCCATGTTACCAAAACCAACTCAGCTCAGAAGTCCCGCCCTCCATTCCAAGCATTCCGGCGGGAATGCCTGGAACAAGGTGAGACGATAACAGAAACAAGATCAACTTGAATGTCCAACCTGTTGCCCCAAAAGCATCCAGGCACTCCACTGGATTCCTCTCCTCTGCAAGAACTGCAAGCGCACAGAACACCAGCTGCCTGCAAAATGTGTCATATTCTTACAAAAACACAATACAGGATGCTTCGGATTCAGTGGCATCTAGCAGTAAGGTTACCAATCAGTAACCAGCTGAATACCCCTTCGCCCCCAACAGGCCTGTACTGGCCTGTAAGGGGCCAGCAGGTACTTATACGGTACATAGATATTATGTTTTTCTAAGGTTAACAATCACACAACATTTCATAGGCTTATACAATAATTAATACATCCGTTCTGCTGGATGCCACTCAATTCTAAACACAAACCTTTGAACAAAATGTGGGTGCTACAATACAGTAGCGTTGTTTAGCTGGATGAGCAGAGCAGCACTGACCTGTTGCTCTTCATCTTACGGTTGAAGTAGGTGTCGGACTTCTGTGGGGTGGTGTGGTTCGGGAGGAGCTGGACATTGGTTCCAAGCTCCTTCATGATCTCGTAGGCCTGACCGGACTGGGCTGATCACAGAGGGCCAAATCAAAATCATCAACATGTGGCTGTATTCTGCCTGTTGGTTGGAGCATTTTGGACGCTTTTTGAACACCTTGGATATATTGTAATGTACAAATAATTCCTTTTGAGGTTCACGTCTACCCTCTTATGTGAGATGGTTAGCAGAAACCATCAGATTATCTACTGACCAACTCATTGACAAAGTGTATCAAGTTAACTGAATGGTGCAGAAACATTATTTTCATCACAAACAGCGCCTTGTCCGCTTTACCCGGTTCATCACACAGCATCTCCCAGTTTCCTGAGTAGCTGGCCTCCGTCTCTCCCTTGTTGACGTGGCGCTTGAGATGGCTGATCATGTCGGTCTTGCGCGCGATGGTGCTGGAGCAAACCACACAGTGGTAGTGAGCCACATGCCTCCCTGATGTCTGGAGGGAGATTACAACAACGACACAAACAATTGGGATGAAGTACGTACAATTAAGGGAGCCGATATCAAATATAGCATGTCCCCAGAAAGTCCAGCCAGTGGTTACAGGGGGCCTGACTCCCAGTAGAGGGGTTCTGAGTTTGATCCCCAATACACATACTAAAGCACACCTATAGGCATCCTTGAGCAAGAACTATGTCAAACAAAACTAACGTGCTTAAAATAGGTAGAATATTTAATCTGACGCCCCGTTACACACTAATAGTTTTTGCTTTCGTGCTCTCAAAGTGTTTTCTGCTCGCTTGGATATTGATTTAACTCGAATGGGTCGTTTTCTTTTTTATCACTAGGTGGGAGGAGCCAGACATTGTATCCCTCAATGTGATTGGTCACATTAAGGCTGCCAGATAAGCCCCAACACCCGTTGACGTGTTTGGAAGATTTCATCAAGCAAGCTCCCATTGGACCAAGAGTCTGCTGTAAACTTGACATCTCATAGCGTGGTTCTGAGAATAATAAGACACAATGTTACACCTCAGACCGTTTGCAGTGGTTAACAAAACATATTGCCATGCGATTATCAGGCACTGTGAACTAAAGCCGAAGCCTTGAGGATGACCCACATCCTTTCAGAGTGGTTGTGATAAGTGCTGTACTGTGATCTGCACCTGGTCTCCACCTGGGCCGGGCTTCAGGTTCCTGCACGGCAGGTGGCAGATGCACATCCGTTGACCTGGTGAGGGGTACAGGTCAGAGGGCACAGGTCCAAGGTCAGAAACAAACGTTACGTTGCATCGTAAACCGAAAAAAAAAATAGTGACTTTTTTCTTTTTTTAAATGTTCCTGAACTGCAGAATCTCCAAATGATAGAAAATGAGTTCCCAGACTTTAATTTATTTCAATTCATCAGGTACCTTTACTGACAACCTAGACCCTATCTCCTGATCCCATTGGGTCCAAGGGACCTCATGCAGACAGTTTCTGAGACTGGTCCAGTGTTGAGGAGAACGCTGTAGCTGTAATCCGCTGCAGTCTGACATCCTTCGGGCCGATAGTAACCCCTCGATGGTCCACTTAAAGTGCTGTTGGTCCACTGACAGGTTCAGATTATATTCTATCATTATAAAAACTAGTTTCTTAATCTTTCGCTTGATCCGATCTCTTTGATATTGTGTCAAACCAAGTCTCACTCAAGGGGAAGTCTCACTCGTAAATCTCGTTGTTGCATCGTTGCAAGAGATTTCCATTTGCTCATTACAATCTCGTGACTTAAGCTTGAGTAAGACTTTGGCAGAAGAATAACAAACAGAATGTGATCAATCAAATCATTGTTTTTCTCTGTAGGGATCCTTTCCATAATGATAAAACATAATCTGAGTCAGTAGAAATAACAGCACATTGGAGGACCTCCATTGAAGGGTTGCTATTGCCCCAAAGGACTTAGACTGCAGTCTGTTAGAGCGGATCACAGCTGCAGCCTTCTCCTCAACGCTGGAGCAAGCTCCAAATGTTGTCAGCACGAGTCCCTTGGAGCCAAAATGTAAGGTAAAATAAAAGGTTATACTACTAGTAGTAGTAGTATTGGGTTAGAGGAGGATGCCGAGAGGTTACAGATGCCAGTCTAGTCTGCACACCCTCAAACTCCACGTAGACCTTCCAGTGGAGGTTGTGGAGGTGGCGCCGCAGCTTGTGGCTGTAGCAGGCCTTGAACTTCTCCTCAGGGCATAGAGGACAGGATTTGCGTCCAGCTGTAGGGCACAGATAAACCAACGTGAACAAACAGAGATACCGTGTTTGTGTGCAGTCTAATGTTTTTTTTTTTTTTTTATTCTCCCGAAACGAAACAACCTACCACCGTTCAGATCTACCAGCTGCTCAAGGACCTCTAGCTGGGACTGGATGGAGATGTGTCTCTCTGCAAGGAAGAAACCACAACTATTTAAATACTATCCCATTGGCGTCAGCTCTAAACCAACCGAAACATAACGATAATTATTATGTCATTCAATTATTATTATTATTATTATATTCAGGCTAAAAAGTGAAGCTGGGGTATAGACAACTATAGTTGAAAACTCATTCGGCGGACTTTAAGTCGGCATTGCATTTGAGTTGCGCCAGTTGAGTACAACCTACCTATTGTGGTAGTCGACGGCTTGGCATCTCCCTCTGTATGCGCCTCATTCTTCACCGCTTGTAGATCATTGGTATCGTGGATATTCGCGACACCTTGCATTTAGATTAAGTCAAAGGTTATTACATCATGGTGTTGAACCTCGGTCTATTTCATTTGTTCCAACCGTTTTAGTTGGTGGGCTTTGACCATAGGTTTTAACACTGACGAGATGTATTTGAGTTGAACAACACTCAAACGATATTACATGATAATATTGGGTTTCAATAACAGTCATTTGAGAGTCATTGCCCATTTGGGGCATCGCATGGAGCGTTTCTGCTGAAGACCAGAGGACATCACAGGACTGCGAGAACTGTGCGCCTTCGAGGTCCTGCCGCGGAGCTCCGTGAAGAGGCCGTGTTGTGGGTTACAGAAATGAACACGTCCACGTCGTTTTTTTTATCTTCACATTATAAACGGTCGACAGAGAGTGAGTTAGTGACTATATGTAATTCATGGTTGCAACGCAAGTCTAATCTCTCATTTCCTTATTTGAGTGTTATTTTTACTACTAGGTCCCATAGCGGAGCTCCGTGGTGAGGCCCACACCTTCTTCAGCAGTTATAAACTCATATCCATAGCAACGAAACGACCTCGTTTGAATGATGCACTCAAAAACTATTAAGCGACTTTCTCTTGTTGCGTACTTCACGTCTAAAATGCAAATGGTTGCCATTTTCCCTACCTTTTATATCGACGTCCTCCTGATGAAGCTGGACAGCGTCTCTCTCGTCGAGCTCCGCCATTACGGACTCAGCGGGGCGCCTGACTGCATATTATTTTATGGTGGCTGGTGTGGCCGTAAAATACGCAAATCGAAAGCGTATAGGTATATATATACTTATCTCCTATTCATTTGATCACACAATTTAAATTAAGAAACATTTGGAACATCCATGATTGGGCAAATGCATACTATTTGATACGTTGCGCAGTAATAATAAATTACACATTGCCGTATTTGTTTTGTTGTTTTGTTTTTATCTGTATGTTTAAAAATCTTCCAAAAGCATTTGATAAAATACAGAAATGTAGGTGCCTTATTAATAAATTCGTTATAATCAGCCCAATGTGAGATTTGACGAAATGTTACTTTAACTAACAGAGTACCTTGAACTACAAATCCCAGCTGTACGGCTGGGCCACTTCCGCTCACATGACCGGATGTTTGAGCCTTTACACAATACGGAAGGGAGCTAAAAGTTGCGCTATCCCTTATTATTCTTACATTACCGTGGATAGTGTTAATAGGTTTAGTGTGTCCAGAACAGCGTCCTGGAGGAGACCGTAAGTCTCCGTAAGTTTGAAGTTTTCGTTGTCTAATATGCAAGATAATAAACGGCAGCTGACTTCAACACAATGTGCCTGAATACAACTACAATCTTACTGTAATAATGTAATATATATACACCACAGTTGCTCTATCTCCCTTCCATTTAGCTATATAATTATACTTGGATAACTTTTTTCGACAAAGCAAACCTCACGATATGAGTTTTGTCAACTGGAACATTGTTGTCAGTTAGGAACGTGGGAAATGTCCAAAAGTAAGCCCAGAAAGAAAAAGTGTTCGTCCTCAGGTGGCGAGGAAGAGAAGGTATGAAACAGTAGATCCCTTCCTCGAGTTATTATCCCACTGCCTCAGGCTGGCTTCTAAAATTGCATCTGTCGTTACTTCCAAAGGTTGCAGGAGGCCATTTCCTAACCAAAGATAATTTAAAGAGAAAAGATTCTAGCGTCGTTCCTGATAGGTATGTCATCCATTAAAAAGGTTGTCTGTTTTTTCCACTCGTTTAATTTCTTATATTTTGTGTTACTCCCACTCCCTCTTTGGGATTAATTCAGTTGATGTTTCTTCCTTTACTTTTAGCCAACAGCAGAAGGAGTATCATCTTCCATCGAATAAAGATGATTCCAAAAGCCACCGTCCCATCAAAAAGGCTGTTTACAAACTGTCCAATAAAAGCGTTTCAGAGCAGATACCTGTGGAAATTGATGTTGGATGCAAAAGAACCCAAAAGGTTGAAATTCCCTCCAGGGAAAAAACGTCCTCAACACAGACTAAAGGGGACCCCTCTTGGAGCACCCCGAGGCGTCCAACAGAGGGTGCTGGACGCCTCCACCCACGGAGCATCCACACTAAAGACACTCTCCGTCCAACAGCAGAGAGGACAGCCCAACATGGACCACGTATACCGACACCCCAGAAGGGCTCCAGCAGGTCCATACATCCTGCTGAACAGAAGCACAAGCCTCCGTCAACAAACCCGCCTCTGGTCCCAGAGAAAGCCTGCAAGAGAAAAGCAGACACTGCTACTGGGACGACGACAAAACCGAGCAGGATCACCTCCTCCTCGGGGAAGGAGTCGACGGTGAGAGGAGGCTGGAAGCCCCTCAACAAGCCATACAATGACGAAAGAGGAGAGCCCCCGAGAGCCAGGTCCTCTGTCAGGGCTCCACCTCATTTGACCACAGAGCAATCGTCCACCTCCAAAACACAGGCTACCTCACATCCAAGGCCCAAGCGGCCTACATGGACCCTGGCCGGACCCCATGTGGCCCTGGCCGGACCCCATGTGGCCCCAGGGCCCCCCTGTGTTCAGGGAGCAGGGGGCCCTCTCACCCCAGAGCGTCCAGCGGTGAGGTTTAAGATACCAAAGAAGACCACTTTGTGTTTAAAAGACGGTGTTAATAATACCACAGTTCATAATGAGGAGGGTCGCGTATCGACACAAACCACGAGCACCAGGAGGGGTCCGGCGCTCGCTGGTCTGAAAGGCTCTAATGGGTTGAACCCTGAAGGATCTGGATCCGTCCAAAGTGCCCACAGCACTGCGGTAGATCCGTTCATTTCACCTCAGAGGGGAAACGATGGAAGTTCAGCCGAGTCAAACCAACCGATCTGGCCCCGCGTTGAGGTGCCACCATCAGACAAACTGGTATGCTCCTTTGTGTTTTGGATTGAATTGTCTACATAGGTATTGGTGGTGTTGGTCTTCTGCATGTTCTGCCTCATTGCTCTAGAGTTGATGGTGTTGTGATCTGTGGATAATATATGGGAAAGAGGGGAGGATTTTGATGCCCATCAACATACTTATCTCTCAATGTCTTCCAGAATTCACACGACGAAGGAGCAAGCATCACTACTGACGACAATGATTATGAGGTAGTGCTACAGATTCACGGCTATTTATTATTATATTATTATAACTGAAGGAGAGTTTCACACAATGTCACACATTCCAAGCCACTGACTTGGGGCTCTTTGCCCATTATATTAAGAATAATAACTAATGGTTGCTTTGTTGGTGTATAATTCTATTAGTACGATTGTTAAATTGACAAGATATGTCGAGAGGGCGGGCTTGAAGTTGTTTGTAGAACTACAGATCACATGATTGAAATCCTTCTTACTTTGACATTTTGATGTCATAGCCAATAGGACCTATGACAATGGCAATATGACATCATAATGTGTCTTGTTTGGAACCCTTTCAGTTGGTCTTACTTTCATCGTTTTTAGTCTCTATAGTAGTATAGCTAGAGAGAGCATGTAATATTAACTCATCATTCTAGTATCATTCATCATTCGAAGTAGGATTCTGTGGATTGGTATTATGAACAGAATGACTGTTTTATCCTGATGATGTGTTCCTCTATGATGAGATGCTGCTGGCCTTACTGATGTGTGTGTTGTTCAGATGCCGGTGGTGGAGGCCCTGCACCAGGCCCGCACTGAGAGGAGGCTGGAGGTCGACGTGGTGCAGAGCTATGGAGAACTCACCCGGATGGACACGGACGCACACGACCATGGAGAACCCCCACCGTTCAGTGAGGATAACCCTAGCTTTATCTGTTTTGTTTGCTATATTTATATATATTTGTGGGAATATATTATCTGCTATACTGAAAAGAAAGTACTGGAAGTGTTTTTATTTATTTATAAAAATTAATTGTTAGTGCACTATTTTCTCATCCATTTTCAAATTGGTTGATAATATTGGTTTTCTTATTAAAAAAAAAAATTGACGGGCTGGAAATGTGGACGTGAAATGCAAGCTTTTGTCTGTTTGCGTCTCGCCAGAAAATGAGTTGATAGTGGTTTTGGACACGAACATCCTTCTCAGTCACCTGGAATATGTCAAGAAGATCATATCCCATGGCCTTGGAGGTACAATGCTGACTTCTAAATCAATGAAATAAAAATATCAGTTGTTATACGAAAAATGAATGGCATGTCAATGGATGGCATGCCACTGGATGGTATTGGCTGTCTTATTCTTTTTCTTTTGTGAAAATGAAAGCTCTCCTCTCCTCTCCTCCCCATCCCTCTCCTCCTCTCCTCCCCGCTCTCCTCTCCTCCTCTCCTTCTCTCCTCCCCCCTCTCCTCCCCACCCCTTTCCCCCTCTCCTCCCCGCTCTCCCTTTCTCCTCCCCACCCCTCCTCCCCACCCCTCTCCTCCTCTCCTCCCCATCCCTCTCCCCCTCTCCTCCCCACCCCTCTCCTCCTCTCCCACCCCTCTCCTCCCCACCCCTCTCCTCCTCACCCCCTCTCCTCCTCTCTCCCCCCCCCCTCTCCCGCTCTCCTCCTCTCCCCCTCACCCCCTCTACCCCTCTCCGTCCCTACCTCCACCCTCCCACCCGGCCCCTCCCCCCGTCCTCTCCTAGCCATGGGCTTCGCGGTGGTCCTCATTCCCTGGGTGGTGCTTCAGGAGCTGGACTCCCTGAAGAACAACAAGGTGCCGAAGGGCTCTGTGGCCCACCTGGCCGTCCCGGCCGTCCACTTCATCTACAGCTGCCTGAAGAGGCAGGAGCCTCGCCTCTGGGGCCAGTCCATGCAGCAGGCCTCCGAGGGAAACCGTGAGTCCCTCCTGACCCCCTGAACGAGAAGCTGTCCGATGCAGCGGTCACTGTGGTTTGGTGGAGGCGGTGATCATCATGAGGTCACTTCAGGTCATTTGTAGTCACCGTGAAGCCCGTTGACGACCAGTCGTGGTCCTTCTCGTCAGCGTGACCTTGTTGTGGACGCTGAACGGCCGCCATGCTATGCCATCATCCTCAGTCTGAGCCGGCTCGCACAGTTACCGCACGGCGACAATGAGGAAGGTTTAAGCGAGCCTAACTTGGTTTTAGTGGCTACTATCCAAAATATTGGAATAGTATCCCAAATAGAAAAATACGCCCTGGTGTAAATGCATG
>NC_079423.1:32608279-32645779 GCF_026213295.1 Gadus chalcogrammus
AAGACTTGTTGATTAGACTCATAACATCTGTTAGTGGTTCTATTTTTATGGCATTTCTCTCTTTGTTTTCCCACTGAAATGTTTTAGTTGTTATTGACAGTTTAATTTCCCTGGCGGCTGGCGCTGGGTGATGCAGTCTGATCCCACCCAAAGGCTCGGTGTGGCCACTGGGTGATTCAGTCTGATCCCACCCAAAGGCTTGGTGTGGTCACTGGGTGATGCAGTCTGATCTGACCCAAAGGCTCGGTGTGGTCACTGGGTGATTCAGTCTGATCCCACCCAAAGGCTTGGTGTGGTCACTGGGTGATTCAGTCTGATCCCACCCAAAGGCTTGGTGTGGTCACTGGGTGATTCAGTCTGATCCCACCCAAAGGCTCGGTGTGGTCACTGGGTGATTCAGTCTGATCCCACCCAAAGGCTCGGTGTGGTCACTGGGTGATTCAGTCTGATCTGACCCAAAGGCTCGGTGTGGTCACTGGGTGATTCAGTCTGATCCCACCCAAAGGCTCGGTGTGGTCACTGGGTGATTCAGTCTGATCCCACCCAAAGGCTCGGTGTGGTCACTGGGTGATTCAGTCTGATCCCACCCAAAGGCTCGGTGTGGTCACTGGGTGATTCAGTCTGATCCCACCCAAAGGCTCGGTGTGGTCACTGGGTGATGCAGTCTGATCCCACCCAAAGGCTTGGTGTGGTCACTGGGTGATTCAGTCTGATCCCACCCAAAGGCTCGGTGTGGTCGCTGGGTGATGCAGTCTGATATGACCCAAAGGCTTGGTGTGGTCACTGGGTGATTCAGTCTGATCCCACCCAAAGGCTCGGTGTGGTCACTGGGTGATTCAGTCTGATCCCACCCAAAGGCTTGGTGTGGTCACTGGGTGATTCAGTCTGATCCCACCCAAAGGCTTGGTGTGGTCACTGGGTGATTCAGTCTGATATGACCCAAAGTCTTGGTGTGGTCACTGGGTGATTCAGTCTGATATGACCCAAAGGCTTGGTGTGGTCACTGGGTGATTCAGTCTGATATGACCCAAAGGCTCGGTGGGGTCACTGCGGCCTGAGGGGGTCACGGTGTGGTCACTGCGGCCTGAGGGGGTCTCGGTGTGGTCACTGCGGCCTGAGGGGGTCACGGTGTGGTCACTGCGGCCTGAGGGGGTCACGGTGTGGTCACAGTGTGGTCACGGTGTGGTCACTGCGGCCTGAGGGGGTCACGGTGTGGTCACTGCGGCCTGAGGGTGTCAGCTTGAGACCGCCAGAGCGGGAGGCTCTTTGGAATCAGGACTCTCCATTTAGACAACTGTTCTATGATGCATGATCCATCAATGTGTGCGCCCTTGCTGCGCTGTGTGTGTGCGTGTGTGTGTGTCTGTGTGTGCATGTGTCTCTCTGATATGCTATGTGCAAAAATGAATAAGAAAGATCTGTTTTTATCTTGTTAGACAATTGGTCGTCTCGCCCTAACCCTTCTCCCCATAACTTCCCCATCCTGAGGGCTTGGTCACTACGTCCCAGTAGGTAGATCACAGACTGGGACAGAACCTTAGGTACCTGTCAGTGTGGGTGTTCACTAGCACAAGCAACTCCATACACACCTCCATAAACAGAGGAAAACAAAGATTAATTAGATGACTTGAGTCCGTGGGATATCTTTAAAGGTTGGGTATGGGATTTGCGAAACGCCAGCAGATTTTGAAAATACACAACTCAAATGGTCCTACCCCCTCTCCTTCAACGCTGACTCTGACTCCACCCATTCCAAGTTGGACGCGCATCACGCACGAGCGCGAACACAGATGGACGAGAGTGAGCCAGGCTAGCTAGGTTGGAGTTTAGGGTTGTCTTCTAGTGCTAGGTCCAAATGTGGATTAGCTAGTTAGCTAGCTCCAGTAGCTACCGCAGGATAACAACAAACAGAAGCTTGCTCTGGGTCACGAGCTTTGAGTACGTGCACGTGCACGAAGGGGTCACTCGCGGGGAGCGGAGGAGGGAGTGCAGTACGACCGTTTGATTGACGTACTTACTGTCCAATGCAACTCGGTGGCTCTGGAAATCATTGGCTGGAGTTTTTCGAGCCCTGCCCGTTCCACAGATGATTGACTTGTTTAATTTTCATGTCAGTACTTCTAACTCAGTGGCTGTAAGTGGGTTATGATAAGGATTTCAAGTAATTTTGCAAAAATTGCCAAAAAAGCGAATTCCATACCCAACCTTTAAGAGCTTGGAGGTAGAGCTACAGAGAGGTTTATCCATATCCCTCTATATGCAGCTATATGGCCCACTGTCTTAATGACCGCTGCCATGGCAACAGGGCCTCTGGATTAGGCATGATTCATCTGAAGCTCTCACCCCCATCGCCGTAGACACACTCTCAATGCAAACGGGATCTATAAATATGCATAAAGATATGTGTTTATTTAGTTCTAAGTGAGATTCATTGATATTAGGGTTAGTGCTGATATTTGACTAACCCTTTATGGTTTAATATGGAGTCCGTTTTAACTGTGTTGATATTAGGATTAGTCCTGATATTTGACTAACCCTTTATGGTTTAATATGGAGTCTGTTTTAACTGTGTTGATATTAGGATTAGTCCTGATATTTGACTAACCCTTTATGGTTTAATATGGAGTCTGTTTAACTGTGCTGATATTTGACTAACCCTTTATGGTTTAATATGGAGTCTGTTCTAACTGCGTATGACAGCGTCTGTGGCCTTGCCGTCCGGGGATCCAGGACGCCTTTATCTGAGCTGCATGTGAGGAAAAGGTTTTGTTGTGCTGACTTAAACTCCTGGCTGTAAATATTTCAGTCGTGTCCCCCCCCCACCCCTCCGCCACGACGCGCTGCTTGGGAGAGCATCCTCTGCTGTTCTTAATATTTAATTCCTGCTCTCAACCGGCAAGATGTGGTGCTTTATATAAGACCTCAGCAGACCCTAGTGAGACGTCTGCTACTCTTCAGTCGCTCCACTCAACTTGATGTTCTCTCAGGGAGTTAGAGGACTGGTTGTCCAGTAAAGACCAGCCCGATCCCACCCCGGCCCGGCGGGCAGTAGCCCCCCTCTGTGTCCAATCAGTAACAGTAAGGAGGAAGGTTCCACCTCACCAGACTCTGTCTCGGTGCCAGCGGATCACCACATGTTCCCATAGCACGCTTCTTCTATTTAGAATTAACTTTGTGTCATGGCAACAAATGCTAATTATGTAAATTATGCATAACCTTACAACCTTTTGTCATATCCTGGGTTCAATCATAAACTCGCAATGCTTAAGGCTCTATGTTATGATTAAAAGGCTTGACTACTGTAGTTGAGGAAGTAGACCTTATATGAATAGTTACATAAGACTAGGGTGCCTTTTGTACTAAACTGGGCTCCATTTTCCATTGTTCTAAATTCCCCTTATTCGTCTCCCCTGCCAGGTTCTTATGTGGTGTGGTTTGCTAGGTGTTAAATATAGTTGACCCCTCCCCGCGGTCTCCCTCCTCGGCAGGCTGGCCCTGACCTGCGCGTCATGGAGGTCTCTGACTAAGGCCCCGTTCACACGAAGCCGATTTCATGGCGAAATCGCAAAGGTCGTGTACGGTTCGGCCTTCCGTCCACACGAAGCCGGCGAATCTGCTGACCGAAACCGCAAACTTCTGAAACCACCCTCGGAGGTGGCTTCAAATCTACCCGGTTTCGTTTTGGATTCGTGTGTACGACTGAAACCGCAAACCATGACGTCATCGCCCCACCCCTCGACCTCCTAGCCAATGGCTCTTAAGCCCGCGGAGTCTCAGAAATCACATGCGAGCATGCGCATAAGGGCAGCCTTTATGCGCATGCTCGCCTCTTCTTCTTATTTCATTTCTTCTGGATTTCTGTACCAGAAGCAGCGCCCCTTATGGGCCTGGAATGTGTACTACAGCGTTTCTACAGATCTACCCGGTTTCGCTTGGCTTCGTCTTTACGGAGATACTTTGAAACCCGATAGATCGAAACCGTAACGGTTTTGCCCGTTTCGGCTTCGTGTGAACGGGGCCTAAGCCTTGGGCGACCTTTGTGGTCGAGGCCGGTTGCTCTGGTTCAGGCGCCTCCAGCCTGCTGTCATTAACCGGCATTCCGCTCAGAGCTGCTGGTTGAACCACGCGGGTCACGTGACGAGCGGAGGTACTTTCCTTCTTTAAAGCAGGGACAGGACGTGAGCACAGCCTGCTCCGTCCTCTGGGTCCTCACGGGGGTTGGTGAGGCTTTCTGAGCCCGGTGTGGATAATAAAGACGCTCTAGACGCTCTGTTAGGATATAAAGAGGGGAGGTGGTGCTGCGTGACCCGGGCCCCTTTTGAAATCACTTGTTCAACGGCTCTGTTCATAGCCACCGAGGATCCACACAGCAGCCATGAAACACTCTCTCAATGGTCCCTGCATCGTTGAGGACTATTATAGTGTTTCTTTATGATCAATATCTTCACAAATCAAAACACGATGTGTTCGTGTTAGACTTTAAACAACCTCGCGCCGGCAATCCAATAATGTTTGTGGTTCTTAAGTGTGCCTGTTAAACATGCTTTGACGAGCTTAGAGCAAACTTCCTGAAGGCCAATCAGCTGCAGGCCAATAGCTCACACCCTGTACCTCTGGGTCGCCCACTCTCCTCCTGGGGGGTGGTCACGCCCGTACCTCTGGGTCGCCCACTCTCCTCCTGGGGGGTGGTCACGCCCGTACCTCTGGGTCGCCCACTCTCCTCCTGGGGGGTGGATCACGCCCGTACCTCTGGGTCGCCCACTCTCCTCCTGGGGGGTGGATCACGCCCGTACCTCTGGGTCGCCCACTCTCCTCCTGGGGGGTGGATCACGGCCGTACCGCCTCCCCCACCGCAAAGAAATGTCGTTGCCCCTAACTATAAGCAGACCGATAAGAGGTGGGGTGGAGGTGTCTGGTGTCCGGGGGCTCTCAGAGCTGTGCAGCTCGGTCCAGACACAGGAAGAGGCTGTGGAGTCGGTCACCTCGTGGGGGACACTCCCCACCGTGCTCCATCCCCGGCCCCGCCCTCCAGGCCCCCCCTCCCCCAGGCCCCCCCTGACCCAGGCAGGCGGAGGTCGGGGGGCTTTAAGGGAGTCTTGAGGTAAAGCAGTAGATGAGGGGGGCTGGGGGGCGCAGACTTGGGGCTCTCTCCTTCCTCCCACTGGGTTTCTTGTGCTGGTTGCGTAACGTTCAGTGGGAGCAGAGAGGCGGAGCCAGCCCGCCGTCCCCGCTGCCAGGCGCCGGTTGCCAAGGAGACATAGCCTGTAAAGAGGGAGGCGTGTGCGTCTGTGCAGCCGTGTGCACTGATTGAGTGTGTAGGGGGAAGACTTTTGTGTTTGTTTCTGACAACTTTAGCTTTGTGTGGAGAGAGAGAGAGAGAGAGAGAGAGAGAGAGAGAGAGAGAGAGAGAGAGAGAGAGAGAGAGAGAGAGAGAGAGAGAGAGAGAGAGAGAGAGAGAGAGAGAGAGAGAGAGAGAGAGAGAGAGAGAGAGAGAGAGAGAGAGAGAGAGAGATTCCACTGGAGGCTGCGAACACAGTGCGTTTTGTCTCAGTTGTGTGAACATTGTGTGCGAGGGGTTTCACAGAGAACAAGAACATTTGGTTCATGGTTCCTCATGAGTCCGGATGGTGTTGTTGCTCATTGTCGTTCTCACCACTGGTCTGTTGTCCTGTCATATCTTAAAGGACCTGAATGTGTATAATCACACGAGGACAGTGTGGAGGTAGAGTCAGGTATAGATCTTCTAGTTGCTTCCAGTGCCACCTCCTGCTCTCCCTGAGCTATGGACGGTGAGATCGTCTGCTCCTTCACAGCATCCCTTCTCTGTTGAGAGATTAAACCCGTGATGTAACCGTGATGTAACCGTGATGTAACCGTGATGTAACCGTGATGTAACCGTGATGTAACCGTGATGTAACCGTGATGTAACCCGTGATGTTACCGTGATGTAAGCCGCGACGTGTGTGTTCTCAGGGAGAGGCTGAAGGTGGGCGGGGCTCAGCTGACGGAGCTCAAAGCCACTCTGGAGTGCTGCGTCGCTGCCGTCAATCAAAGCCTCACCAACACTTCATGGCCCTGATTGGACCACAACCAGGAAGTCTAAGCCACATGGAACAGGAAGTCTAAGCCACATCGACCAGTCGGCAGCCTTGAAACAAAAACATCCATTTACTTGAAATATTTTACATGATTATTTTTTGCCTAAAAATATTGTTATTTTAAAAGATTTCTTAAGCCATCAGGTTTTGTTCTATGGTCGTTTCTGTGACTGACTTTGGGTTTGTTGGTCCCCATTATGGACAGGTTATCCATGATGGGTGGACAAAGTGCTCACTTTCAAAGGAACAAACACATTTTTTTGCCAGAAAAGTTAATGAGGCCATGTTCATTACGATTACAATGAGGGATTCTCCTTGGATGGCTATCGGCCGTAGTTCAGCGCTGACTCAGACAGTCGGAGGATAGGACCCGGCAGACTTAGGCCCGTCACCCGGCTCCAACGGGACAGCGGCCGCCAGCCAATGGGAGGAGGGTTCCACCCGCGGAGCATGTCGTTCCCGGTGATCACGAGGCGATTAGACCCCGGCGCTCCTCTGGGACATCTAGAGCCGGTCCGTCTGTACGGCCGCTGACGTCAGACGGACAGCAGCTCATTCAGTATTCAAGGGCCTATTCTGTAGCTGCTGGTTAGAATCACTGCGACAGGGGAGAGGTGAGTTACAGGGTGATTATGGCCCAATACAAAAGGTTAGCTGTTGTTTTGCCAAATATTCCTAATTAAAGTTTTATTTAATTTTTATATACCAAGATTTTTAATTAAAACATACAATTCATTAATTCTAAGTGTGCCAGATTATTGTAATTAATGTTTTATTCTGTTGGTTCCTCACCACCTTTTCCCCAAACCCGTCAGAATCAGTGCAATGTTCCCCTCTTAAAGTAGAATGTGACTCGCATAGAACGCACCACCTTTAGCATTAAATACTAAAGAGTTAGGGCATTATGGGCAGTTGCAGACTCTATCCTGGTTTAGCCTGTGTCTTCGTGGCTCTGCTGAGATTCACAGGTCGGATAAGCAAGCACATGGGAGGCTAATTTGTGAATGGCCTAAAGTCTACTAATAGGTCTTTAACCCCGACTGACCAGCCCAGATAAGCAGCGTGAAGTCGGGCACATGCTGCCCACCTGACCGGCCCGAGTTGATCAGGACTTCCGCCTCTCCCATCCTGCTGCTGTCACTACTGCTCCACGTCTGAACTTAAGCTGTTCCGGATAAAGGCAGGAGGAATATAAAGGTAGTGCCGTGGTTCCCTGGGAGCAGGCAGTGGTAACAAGGAGAGGCAGTGATTAGTCATCAGAGAACCAAAGGCGACTTAAGCCTCTCCCAACATATCCCTCTTGGAGTATGGATCAAGATATAAGCGCTTACCGTTTCACACTGTCTGAAAGGGCTTCCCCGGCCACAGTATGAAACCCCAAAGCCAGAGCCTTCTAAAAAGGTCAATACAAAGTAAATGAACCAAAGAAACCAGAGAAGGAACACAGATTGCACATCGTATGCAGTGAGGAAAGGGGCTTGAAACATGATTCTGGTTGACATGGTTTATTAGTTTAGAAATGTTACAAATGTGGTACGTATTCTCAATCTATGTTTGCTGCCAAAAGGTAATCTATGCCAATGCCTGACTTTTAAAAACACTCAAAAAAAAAAAGATCTTCAGTAAACTTCAATAAGTGAATAAGTCAAATCATAGTAAAACATTCTCTAAGCAGGAGCACATAAGCATGGTTGTGTGTGGCATTAAAACAAAGTTACTAGAACTGGCACTGATGTATTTTAATGACCAAGTCATGTGCATCCACTTATTGTTTAATCCGCAGTGTATAAAAAAAATATATAAAAAGGCCTTCGTTTAAGATTTGTAAAGCAATCCAGCTCCAAGTTTAAATGACACAAAGCCATGACAGGTACTTCTTCACTTATACATTTGAGTAAGGCTTAAACCACAGATCTTTTAAACTAAGTGAGCTAAAAAAAACGACGAGGTTGACTAAAGGAAATCGAGTTGAGAAACTCAAAGTTACCGTTACCAGTTATGACTTAAAGATACAAGTTCAACTAGAATAACCAGTAACCTAAATGTGTATTAAATGTTGGCATTTGACAAAAGTGAGAAAGAAAACTATATGTATATACACACAGCACGGAAAATAATGAATGCAATATGCAAAAGCGTCCTGTTGCTTTGGGCAACCCACCCCTGCCCCAATAATATAAGCCGGTCTTCACTGAAGACCCCTCTGGGGACCCCCCCCCCTCCCTCCCTCCCTCCCTCCCCCCTCCCTCCCGCTACCTCCCCCTCCCTCACCCGCTCACACACAACGTCACAAAACACGATTACGTCACTAAGCCTGTTAGTTTGGGGGGGGGGGGGGAGCCGGCCGGCCCCGCCCCTCAGGGGGAGGGGGCGGCCGTGGCTCGGCCCTCGGTGGGCGGTGGGGGCGCGGCGTCGGTGTCCTCGCTCCATCGGTCGGTGGCGGGGTCGTACAGCTCCATGCTGTTCAGGAAGTCGTTGCCGTCGAAGCCACCGACGGCGACGACCAGCGCGCCGAGCAGCGCCACGCCGGCGTTGCTGCGGGCCGACGTCATGCTGCCCAGCATCCGCCACTCGCCGCGGGCCGGCTCGTACACCTCCACGCAGCGCAGGGCGTGGGAGCCGTCGAAGCCCCCCACCACGAACAGGCTGCCTGGAGACCGGAGGACACGCTTAGCAACGGGGCTGACATGGCAGGGAGCTACGGGGCTGAGGCTAACGCTGGCGGGAGCTAGGTGGCTGATGCTAACGCTAGCGGTAGCTATGTGGCTGATGCTAACGCTAGCGGTAGCTAGGTGGCTGAGGCTAACGCTGGCGGGAGCTAGGTGGCTGAGGCTAACGCTGGCGGTAGCTATGTGGCTGAGGCTAACACTAGCGGTAGCTATGTGGCTGATGGTAACGCTGGCGGGAGCTATGTGGCTGATGCTAACGCTAGCGGTAGCTATGTGGCTGATGCTAACGCTGGCGGGAGCTATGTGGCTGATGCTAACGCTAGCGGTAGCTATGTGGCTGATGCTAACGCTGGCGGGAGCTATGTGGCTGATGCTAACGCTAGCGGGAGCTATGTGGCTGATGCTAACGCTAGCGGTGTGGCGTCGGCTCTTAAAGGCTGAGGTTATGGTTCCTAAAGGGGGTGGGTGTGGGAGTGTGGGGTCTCACCTGCGTGGACGGCCACTCCGGCCCCCCTGCGGGCCACGTTCATGGGGGCGATCAGCGTCCAGGTGTCGTTGCGGGGGTCGTAGCGCTCCACCGTGTTCAGGCAGTTCCAGGACTCCGCCCCTCCGATCACGTACACGAAGCCGTCCAGCGAGCACACCGCCGCCTGGTGGCGCCCTACGGACAGAGGGACGGACAGAGGGACAGAGAGGGGGTCAGGGAGGGGGACAGAGGGACAGGGATGGGGACGGAGGGTCAGGGAGGGGGACAGAGGGACAGAGAGGGGGACAGGGAGGGGGACAGACAGAGGGTCAGGGAGGGGGACAGACAGAGGGTCAGGGAGGGGGACAGAGGGACAGGGAGGGGGACAGACAGAGGGACAGGGAGGGGGACAGACAGAGGGACAGGGACAGAGAGGGGGACAGACAGAGGGTCAGGGAGGGGGACAGAGGGGCAGCAGGGTCAACACTGAGCACCAAGGCGCGGGCTGACAGTACGCCGTGCGGTCACAGCTCATCACGTACGGGTGTTGAGGGGCGCGCAGTTGGTCCAGGCCTTGGTGACGGGGTCGTAGGCATCACAGTTCTTCAGGCCCTTCTGGCCGCAGGGGTCCGATCCCCCCACAACGTACAGCTGGTTGTCCAAGGAGCAGACACCTGGAACAGGGGGGGGGGCACATGAGACCAGGGAACGGGGAGCAGTGACCCGGGAGCAGTGACCCGGGAGCAGTGACCCGGGACCAGTGACCCGGGACCAGTGACCCGGGAGCAGCAGGAGCAGCAGGAGCGCTGGGCCCTGGGAGAGGGGCGGGACCCACCTGCGTTGCAGCGGTTGGTCCTCAGCTCGGGGACCTGGGCCCAGTCGTCAGTCAGCGGGTCGTACGTCTCGCCACAGCTCAGCTCGTCCGAGTGGCCGTTGGAGCCGCCCATCACGTACAGACGGCCCTGTGGGCGGGACAGACAGAGGCCGTTAGCGACCGGACCCAGCGCCTGCCCTTGGACCTAGGGTCCTAGGTCCACTACTGTACCATCAGCACGGCCATCTGGAAGCGGGCCCTGGGGGTGCGCATGGGGGCGATGAAGGTCCAGCGGTCGAGCTGGGGGTCGTAGCACTCCACCGTCCGCAGACACTCCTCCCGGTTGTACCCTCCTGAGAAACACACAGGCGTCAGGCCGCGGCCGGCTTCAACCGGAGCTCCTTTAGCTCCGGTAACCCCTCCGGTACGGCGGGTCTACGGCCCTCCACAGGGAGGCGGCGCCCACCTGCTGCGATGAGCCGGCCCCCCAGGGCGGCGGCGCCCAGGCCCGAGCGGGCGTAGTGCATGGGGGCCAGCAGCCGCTGCTCCAGCAGCTCCGGCTGCGCCTCGAAGCTCATGCTCTTCATCAGGCAGGGCGTGGCCGAGGGGGACGTCTGGGGGCTGCTGCGGCCGTGGAGGAAGATCACGCACAGCGTGCCGTCCAGCACGGCCAGACACAGGTGGGTGTTGTCTGGGGGGGACACACGGTTACCGTCGTGGGGAGGAGCACAGTGTATTGTGTATCTATGTGATCCAAGGCGCGCACACTTACTGGTGGTCTTCTCCGAGGCGATGTACTTCCACTCCCTCCTGGAGCTCTGCTTGGGGGCGCTGGGGGCCTGGCTGGAAGGGGACAGGCTTCCCGAGGAGCTGCAGCTCATCTGCCTCTGGGTGCTCTCCCGAGGAGGCTTCTTCTGCAAGAGCACAGCGCAGCTACAGACACCCACAGCCAGCAGAGACCCCCGGTCCCACCAGAGACCCCCGGCCCCGGAAGAGACCCCCGGTCCCAACGGCCACCCACCCCCCCCAGCCCAGTGGTCTCTCCCACGGCATCCCAGTCGCCCCAGACTGTTCTACGGAGGTTGGGGCTGCAGCACCTCCGCCCCCCACTCCAAAGCCTGACGGGGGTCTAACGCATCGGGCCTAGAGCTCAACAGCCTAGACGGTCCTCAGACCCACTCAACTCAGAGGTAAACGCTGGGGTCTAACGCATCGGGCCTAGAGCTCAACAGCCTAGACGGTCCTCAGACCCACCCAACTCAGAGGTAAAGCCTGGGGTCTAACGCATCGGGCCTAGAGCTCAACAGCCTAGACGGTCCTCAGACCCACTCAACTCAGAGGTAAACGCTGGGGTCTAACGCATCGGGCCTAGAGCTCAACAGCCTAGACGGTCCTCAGACCCACCCAACTCAGAGGTAAAGCCTGGGGTCTAACGCATCGGGCCTAGAGCTCAACAGCCTAGACGGTCCTCAGACCCACCCAACTCAGAGGTAAAGCCTGGGGTCTAACGCATCGGGCCTAGAGCTCAACAGCCTAGACGGTCCTCAGACCCACTCAACTCAGAGGTAAAGCCTGGGGTCTAACGCATCGGGCCTAGAGCTCAACAGCCTAGACGGTCCTCAGACCCACTCAACTCAGAGGTAAAGCCTGGGGTTTATCGCATCGGCTAAACAGACGAGGCCTTTCAGCAGGGGCTGTAATTCTAGGCCACGCTCACGCAGGCTAGAGCCGACGGGCGGGGGGGGGGGCTAGGCCCGACGGGCAGGGCCAACGGGGGGGGGGGGCTAGGCCCGACGGGCAGGGCCAACGGGGGGGGGGGGGGCTGCAGTGTACCTGCACAAACTGGAGGCGGTCGTCCTCGCCACCAAACACCTCAGTGTGGCCCTCAATCACCAGACCGCCGTGCACCAGCTTGTGGTCGGCAGAGTAGTACAGCGTTTGAACCTGCAAGACACACAGCGACAACAACACATCCATGTGGCTGTCTCCATGGCAACACACCGAGCCCCACAGCGTGAAAGAGTGCGAGGAGGAGGAGGAGGAGGAGGAGGAGGAGGAGGAGCGGGATGGCGGGGCAGGAGAGCGACGCTGCTAGGAGGAAGGAGGAAGGGGGAGGGGAACCAGTCCAGGCTCTCGTCTTTACTCAGACGGTATTATAAGAAGACACTCTGCCGACGCCGTCGCTAGCCCCCGCCCTACAGCCATCCTCTTCTTTGGGTCTAAAATATAAAAATGAAAAAAGAAGAGCTCCGACGGGAGGCAGAGGAGGTGCGGCGGCAGCATCTGGAAACATCTTCTAGTCAAGTGAGGGAGGAGGGGGACACGGCGTCCCTTCTCCCCGCTGAGGACCAGTCAGACGCCTGCTGGAACCGGCTGGAACCGGCTGGAACCGGCTGGTTAAAGCTTCTGTTCAGGCTTTGGGCTGCGTGTACATGTTGGCACCGGGCACGTTTAGCTTAGGTGGTCCGGGCTTTACAATCTCATGAGAATAGCGATCAAATGCTTTCTGCACTGGTTTTCTCTCACAGTCTTAAAATTACAAATGTGTTTTTTATGCTAAATAGAGGCGCGTTGGTGTGCGTGGAGGGGCAGGGACAGATGGGAGCTGCTGCTTGTCCTCTTTGACTCATTACCCTGGTGGCTCAGTCCTGGCTCCAGTCGGCGCTCCTGCTGCTGCTAATAATCCTAGGAGAGATAAATCAATGGGGAGGAGCTGAGGTTAGTACCAACGCCACAAACACACACACACACAACCTGTCAGAGCCAGCGACACGGCAGAGAACGCGACATGCGATTACAAGCTGCTCATAGTCGTGGCGAAAAGAGCGCTGGGGAAAGAGGCTAAGAAGAGCTACATGGAACAGAAACGGTTATATAAAAGCACACATTATATTCTTATTCCTTCTATGGGAACCAACCACAAACCCGAAAGAGAAAATGAGCAAACTGGGGTTCTTTAGTTTGTGCTCACCTCTACTGTAGTACGGTTCGGGGTACAGTGTCTTACTGCAAAACCTCAACAAATCACAGAAAAGGAAAAAAAAAAAGAACAATCTGACAGTGCCATGGCGACACCTTGGGTCGACGCCCTCGATGTCAAAGACAGGAAGGAGCAGAAGTGGGAGGGAAGTCATGAAGGATGGCAGCAGCTACTTGGGGGACTTTCCAGAAACCTGGTACTGACCTCCTCCATCATCTGCTCCAGGTTCTCTCCGTTCTCCCAGAGGCTGTGCTGCACCCAGTTCAGCACCTTGGAGTAGAGCCGCCCGTTGCTGGGCAGGGCCAGGTTGTCTTCTAGCATTACTTCTAACTGGAAATGCACAACAAAGGAACAATGGTCAAGGACAAAGGGAGTCAGGTTAGCCAGCAGCCTCCAGCATTAGTTACAGCCTGTGTGCTGAAGTGGAACCACCACACGGGGTTGGTTTACTGGCCTTAACTACCGTATGTCTCATGCTACATTGAGACATCGTCCTGTAAAGTACTTCAACCTATTCTTTACACATCTAGTCTCATCCAGTCAGAGTGGATCGATGTCATCTGTACACAACTAAAGTTGAGCTAAGGGCAGGATGAGGAATCACAAAAGGCGATATGTAAACTTATTTGGGGCTTAAGGTCAGGCTTATTATATTACAGAGCGGCTGTAAAGACGTCTACTAAACTAGGATCCCGAAATAGAAATCACCAGATCTACTGCGGCCCTGACTGGAGGAACGGGGTTAGCTCCACCAGCGCTGGGAGGACGTTCATTTAAAACACTTCAGTCAGCTGAACTAAGCTGTTCTTTGCAGCTGATGCATATGGATGAAACATATGGATGCATAACATTTTGCCCCATGTTCCTGATGTGCTGTGAGTCAGAGACCAGCGGTGGCAGCACACACCTTGAGGCGGGGGAGTTTGAGGAAGTCGTCCTGCTCCGAGACGTCCAGCAGATGGTCCTGGATGTAGGCGTCCACTATGGCCAGGACGCGCCCGTCACCCATGGAGCTGGCAAAGTTCCGGAAGGAGATGGCGTTCTGGGATTCCATCTTGGATATCAGGTAGTCTCCACAGATCTGAGAGTTGTAGAGGCGTGTGCGTAAGCGTTCTGAGCTACTGGGATCGGCAGTACGAGAACAGGGAGATATCCAAGCTGAGCTCAGGAGGGTGCGGTCATCACTTGTACCTGCTTCACTCGATCCATCTTGAACTTCTTGGCTGCAGAGTACACCTCCTTCACTAGCTCCTGGTCGGCCTTCAGTCTGAAATAAAAAGAACAAGTCTTTAACTAATTTAACCATTCACCTTTTAATTCAAAAGATTTAATATCACTAGAATTATTTGGCTACCATTTTGCAACTTTTTCGTGTGGGTCTGGATCTTAAATTTAATCTGCAATATAAATTGCCACTAACTCACTAGAGGATCACAAAACACATTAGGAGCCCCTTTGTGTAGGAGTAGTCTGTGGCCCTAGTGTTCATTAATCCCCACTCAGACTGCTGGGGTTGATGCTTACTGCACTTGGCTCTGAATGAGGTTGGACATTGAGGGGGGGGACGTGGGGTACTGACTGGGCCGTGTAGGCGTAGTGGAGGAGGATCTCCACCGCAGCGGGGTCCAGGTCCTCAAAGGTGACGTGGGAAACGCCATGGGGCTCGATGTCGCTGTTGAAGATCTCAAACAGATAGGGGCTGCAGCAGGCCAGCACAGCACGGTGGGCCATCAGCTCGTGACCGCACACCTGGAGCACAAGGACCACACCTTTATCTACAGGTACAGAGCAACGCTGCGTAGCTCCAGCTCCCCTTTCCATCAGCTTGGGCAGTTCACAGCTTACGGCTGCAGTGGCTCAGGAGGAAGAGCGGGGTTACTGGTAACCAGAAGGTTGCTAGTTCAATCCCCGGCTCTTCCTAGAGCGTCGAGGTGTCCCCGAGTGAGACACCTCACCCTAACTGCTCCTGACAAGCTGGCTGTCGCCTTGCGTGGGTGACTCTGCTGTCAGTGTTTGAATGTGTCCTAAATTAAAAATGCCCTGAATGTAAATGTAAGAATAACTGGCCTCCAGGAGAAAGTGTGAAAATATTAGACAGTGTGCAGAAGGATAATCTGGTGTGGAGAAAAGAAAATGGTGGACAGGATGGCTAGCATAACCACAGGACCAAAAGAGGTGTAGACGTTATGCAGGGAGAAACATACCTGTAGTCTAACATCACAGAACTGACCACTCTTCCTCAGAGCGTTCATCTTTGCCACAGTGGAATCCAGGAAACTCTCGTCCTCAAAGATCAAATAACCGTTGGGAATCATTTTTGCTGAAAGTAAATGAAAAAATGAAATAATGCGTCATAATTAACACGTCCATGCTTGACCTCACCGTCACCCATGCCGTCATTAGTTCCATGCCCACTGATCCCTTCAGCAGGAGACACCATGACGGGTGAAAGGTTCACCGCAGAAGCAGACCCTGTCATCGCACATGGAGAACCGGTCATGCGTCGTATCGACCTTACCTAATAAAGATGCACGTAAATCCAGAGAAAGGCTTTTGAAGGGAAGGTAGCCAAACAAAGGCGCCCAGAGTTCTTCAGCCGGACGGGGTGAGGGGTCAGAAGCAATGGTAGGAGACGAGCCAGGCCGGAGTGACGAGGACCAGGGGGGCAGCCACACAACAAACTAGCAGGCTTGAGTGACTAATCAAGTCCTTGGGATCCCGTTGGCTATAGACTTGTACTTTTTCTGTGTTGGTCGTACATTATAACCTGGGAGGGCAGAAAAAAAGAGAGCATTGGTCATTGGCTCCGAGCGCGTGTGGTCATAGGAGCTGTAGAACCCGGTAGCTAACAGCTGCTGCCCGGTCACAGCCACGTGTCACGGGCCGCACAGGACCTCCGTCCTGGCAGCCCATTGGCCCTGAGGATGCCTCTTGCATTCTAAACTCGCCTGCCTGTCGTTTCTAGAACGTTCTGCTGAGCAGCTGGCAGCGCGTTAACCCTTTAAAGACGGGTGAAGCTATGACAAGTCAAACCCCTAAAAGTACTGGTCAGCTCTTTAACATCAGAAATCAATGTAAGAGATGTTGGGCCAAGCAGTGCAATAGTCCTGAACTTAGACGCTGTGCGGTAAATGCCCTGCAATGCGCTGGTTTGATGCCCAGGCCGTCCCATCGCGTTTTACTACCACCCCCCCCCCCCCCCCCCCCCCCCATGGGCTCCAGACAAAACCGGCTAATCCCCCGAGACGCCTCCGCTCCCAAGGACATGGCCTCTTAAGCAGGACCCCTGGAGATACCTCGTCCCACCACACGGGGCAGCCCTCCACAAGAGAGTCCCCACAGGGCAGCGTCCTCCACCTAAAAATAATCTAGGTAAACTAGTCTAGTGGGTGGAGCTCCAACCGGAGAACCCCATATGTGCGCCGCAGCCTATCAGACCTTCCCCATGGAACCCTGCCAGGTCAGCCTATCAGAGACCTTCACCATGGAACCCTGCCGGGTCAGCCTATCAGAGACCTTCACCATGGAACCCTGCCGGGTCAGCCTATCAGAGACCGTCACCATGGAACCCTGCCGGGTCAGCCTATCAGAGACCTCCTCCTCACTATACCATTACTATAATACTGTACTATTCATTTTAATCTAGCTTACCTGTCAAATCGTCTCTCGGTTCTCAACCGATATAGATCCACCAAAGCTCCTACCTTTCTGACTTAAATGATTTAGTCTGAGATGACCCTTGGTGAAAGTGGTTGATTCCACTGCCTCCACCAGCTGCTACAGCTCCTTCACATTACAGGTAACCAGTCCCAAGAGGACGTCACTACCGACAAATCTAGTTGCACTAGACCAAACAATCAATTAGGAAGATAATGATCGATACTACAAACACTTTTTAATATTATAATAACATAGATCATCGTTAACATTATGTTGATATTTTATCAAAAGACTACAACACTGGGAAAATGAAATCCGAAAGATTTAGCTTTAGAGTGTGTAATGAGTGTGTATTTCCAAGGTGCGTGCGTGTGTGCGTGCGTGTGTGTCCGCCCACGGTGTGTGCGTGCCCAGTGCTGCACAGGCAGCTGACGCAGGACTTCCCCTTCCCCTTTCACGTCCATAACGCAGACGGAGGAACCTGCTGCAACACGCCCCGTTCTCTTTAAAAAAAAAACTACATCTGAGAATAGCTTCGACATTACTGAAAGGAGAACTTGTGTGTTTTTCCACCAGGACCGTTTCCTGATCATCTTGGCTCTACGGGACCAATGCAACCAACCAGCAATTAGAGTGGCCCAGGGTTGAGCCGGAACACGTCGTTGGAACCCGCGGTCCGGCCTGCGATGGAACTCTTTTGGGCAAAAGTGCCCCGTCAATATACCACAAGAATCCCCTCGATAATAATAAGCTGCTTCTGTCATCCAACACGACAAGCTCTCCTCTCTCCAATCCGCGTTTCCATCGCTCTTCCAGAAACAACTCAACTCAATACTTCTCTTCGTAGGATATAATCTGAACCTGAAAGAACTTTAGAGGACAATCATTGATTGCCTTATTGCTCAAAAGGACAACATCACAGACCGTTGCAGCAGATAGACCAACAACATGTCGTCCACATTATTCCCATAGACCCAAAACGATCTGAAGAAAAGGTCCAGGTTGAAAACCACAAAGTTTTCCTCTACGTTCCTTGGCCATGTAGTTACGGTCAAGGAGCTAATCTTAAATACCCAAGGTTTGCAGCTCGTTGGATTGCTCCACTATTCCAGATGCAGTTAAAGCTGCGTTTAACAGACGACATAACCTTGACCTAAATATATCCCCTACCCTTCTGTATTATCTAAGTGGGTTAGGGACTAATTGTACAAATAGACAAAAGCTGACACAGCTGAATGCCCAGCCAATACAAAAACCCTGAATAGAAGCTAGTGGAAAATTATAGTCATCTTATCAGTGGTCTGACACAACGTAAAAGTCACACTAAATATTCTTATGAACAACAGGCCATACGTGAAGGAGACGTTGATCTGCAGATCCTTCTAGTAGGCACAGGAGCATTCAGCAAGAGGAAGTAATAAGCAGAGTACTGGAAGAGCCTCCATTCAACCCACTGGTTTAACCTGTGTTTCAGTTCCATTGAATCCATCTGTCGAGACATTCAGCCAATTGTAACCCCGTTCATTTTAGACGGTCACAAGGCAAATTGAGCAGGATCAACTACATAGAACGACTTGTTCTATGTAGTTGATTTCCGGAGGAGTTTAATACTGGCCCACTCGTAGATTAAGGAGCAATAAAGAGACAAGAGGATGGAAAGCAAATATGGCCAATATGCCATGCATGCAGTAATATAAAATAATATCACCAGCCTCCAGCTTACTAACATGAACAGATTCTTACACATGTGCAAGAAATAGAACTGGGACTCAAGAACAGAAGAAAACGAGCACAAAGGAAATTGAAAGAAGGCTTCCCTTGTCCGAACAATTCCGACAGGGGAAGCTCCATTCCGCCCGGTGTGTGGAAGGGGTAAACTGACCTAGTTGTGGCATTATGCAACGGGAAGCAGACTCTTATGACCATCCACTGCCTCCTCATCACTCTGTCGTAATCAGAGCTAACAGCGTTATGCTTCTGGGTCTATTTCCTCTGACTCTGAATCAAAGCCCCTCGGCCAGTCAACCCCTGTCCCCTTCATAAAGGAGTCCAGATATCACAAACATCACATCAACACTATTTGCAAGGGCAAATGGTCATTTAAGTTGGCCTTTACAAAATGCCCATCACATGTAAAGGTGTTGCTATACAAACAAAAACACAAGTTGTAAAATATATGTCTAAAACAAATGGAGGGAAATTAACCTGCAGATTAATAATCAAACATGATGCAAAGCCGTCGCCATGACAAGGTGTTGCTAGCAGCCTGAACTCACAGCGTGGGAATGGTACAGAAAGTAGACAGAGGGGAGACGGAGGAAGTGTGTGTGGGGGGGGGGGGGGGGGGGTCCATATGGCAAACCACAGAGCACCCCAACGCAGGGACTAACCCCTACAGGGTCTGAGGGCTGTGGATGGGCCACAGAGCAGGACTAGCCCCCCCGGGATCTGAAGGCTGCCATGGGACCAACAGCTGAAGGGAAAGCACTGGTTTTATTTGCCAATGGGTCTTTTTCTTCCCCTTACTTTTCTTTTGTAAAGCAGGGAATAAGGGCGGGGCACCACTAAATAACCAGTAGCGTCCCCTAGTGCCGCCAAGAGGAACTGAGATTCCATGTCATACATTCTCAAGACTCAGATGGACGAAACACCTTTGATTTATTGTTAATATTTTTTTAATGTGTGCTTTAGTTTATTCACACCAATACATTGAAAAACGGAAATGGGGATACAATTTGGATTATGCAAACAGATCGATTGCATAATCCAAAAATGTGCAACATAATGGGTATTGTGTAATAGCAATAATTATAATAGACTAATGTTTTATTTTATTTTATTTTGATGTAGATACTGGCCGATGGAGAGGACCGTTGCTGGGGAACAATGCAACCCCCTCTACTCCCCGTCTCCTCTTCAGTAGGACATCCGCTACGTTTTACAATGAAATATATTAATAAAACAAGGCGACTGGCGAGAATGAATAAAAGCCTCACGTTGATTTAATGGTGGATTATTTATCCCTCTATTGTGTCTTAAGCGTTACAACATCGACCATCCAGACCACGGCGCCACGACAATCTAAGGAATCGGACCAACAACCGAGATGTACAGCAGACCGAGTCACCAGAGAGGTCCGAGTCACAGTAACGTTAACACGGAGCGGCAGCATGAGGCTACACAGCTGGCGGGCTCCGAGGCGCGCTCCGAGGCGGGCGCCATGGCGGACTGAGGCGGGCGCCGAGGCAGATCGAGGCGGGCTCCGAGGCGGGCTAGGCCGGCGAATGAGGCGGGCTCCATGGCGGCCTGTAAGCAGGCTGCCCGGCCGGACTTCCGACAGGTTCCAATCCGTGACCTCTTACTGCTGGAACCGGAGAGACCACTATGGTGGTTTCCGTCGTGCGCCGGTGACCACTCAGCTTGTAACGCGGTAATTACGGTAACGTTGCCTTGATACACCGTCAGGAGCACACACGCGGTCCGAATCCGGAGCTAACGGCGCCTCTTCAGACATGTCGACCCTATCGCGATACTTCTCCTTATTCCACATCTATGGATATTCTCATTTTGCGACACACACACACACACACACACACACACACACACACACACACACACACACACACACACACACACACACACACACACACACACACACACACACACACACACACACACACACACACACACACACACACACACACACCGTTTGAAGAAGTCTCTTACCTGAGGCGTTTTACAGCAGACGATATTAGACATATTTAACGCGACTTCAGAGTGGGTGGTTGGGTTAGGGCAAAACGCAGCGGCTATTGGCACACTTTGTCCTGAGGCTGGTCTCTGCTCGTTCTGAAGTCCTCTCTCCTCTAAGTGAAGGTCCTCTCTCCTCTACTCTCCTCCAGCTCTGACAGCAATGCCGGGGCGGCGCGCTCACAACCACGTCGCTCCACGCGCCGATCGGCCGGTGATGTCAGCGCGGCGGGGCGGAGCTCTAAGCCCCGCCCACTTCGAGTGGAAGGTTTTGCATATGAATTAAACTCAGCTATGGCTGTCTTTCTGATTGAGACCTGTGCAAAACAGGTTAAGCTATTAAAGTGTTTCTTCGGCCAGCAGCCTGCATTATGGCCACCACCGCTCTAATAAACCCCGTGAGGTCCGCTTCCTCCTTCGGCGGGAACATGTCGGCTGAGCCGCTGCCTCTATTGTGCCGTCAGCCTCTTTAGGGAGGCGGCCTCGTGTACCCGTCTTCACTGAGTTTACTGCAACCGGAATACGAATTAATTAGATTAATGGATAACAAAGCACAAGAGCAATGCATCAGCCAGTGTAACGCACTAGCCACTCGGGTCTAATCATCTTGATACGTGTATATTTAAGTGCTGTAGTGTACACTTTTGCTTATGCTCTTTTGGAATTACACTTCACTTACAGCAGGACAATAGTATTTCCATAAAGCCCTCTGGTCTAAAGCATTCTGTCCACTGCAAATACTTAATGTCCATAACAACCGAAGCCAAGGGGGCAGTCAACAGAACAGGTCTCCTAGGTGTTTCAGAGATATCAACACAGATTATCTACTCCAAACAGTAGACCCACACGTGGTTATGACTCACATTCTGTGGAACTTTCTGTACAATGAGGGAACTAGTTAATGTTGGTTAAATGTTATGCATAGTTTTAATATATTATCCAGAACACAGTATATAGCCTAATAATACATAATACAGCCTTTCGTTATTGTATTATGAAAACCTAATATAACCTCCAACCTGGTTTTGTGTGTGTGTGTGTGTGTGTGTGTGTGTGTGTGTGTGTGTGTGTGTGTGTGTGTGTGTGTGTGTGTGTGTGTGTGTGTGTGTGTGTGTGTGCGCGCGTGCATGCTTTTCTACACAATATAAAAAAAAACATTTAGCTCTCATTGTCATGTATCTAGAGATTGAGTTGATCTCCTTATTGGTCCCCGTTGGTGAAGCGGCTGCAGGCCCGGTGGACTGCAGTAGAGGAGGCCGGTCACAGCAGAGCCAGACCGGCCTCCTCTACTGCAGGCCCGGTGGACTGCAGTAGAGGAGGCCGGTCACAGCAGAGCCAGACCGGGACTGCAGAGCCAGAGGAACATCGTTGTGTCATTGGCTAGAATGTAAGTAACCATGGTGGAACAGGAGCCTTATCCCTCCTTGTTGGGGCTGGTGGTGGCAGAGTGAGTCGCTGAGAGACACTTTGCTCAAGGCAAAAAGGCTTTATAGAAAACTCTGACAATGGGATCGATTTTTTTCCCCGATCTGGTAATTCATTGTTTTAAAGATAATCAACTAAATAAAGTTTGCTTTTGGTTTTATGCTTAAGAATTTGTTATTTTTTAATCTTAATTGGTTGTGTAGCACATTTTAAAAGTAGATCAAACTAAATGGTAGTGTAGAACATTTGTGAATGGACCAGAGAGATACTAGTGCTACGTCCCCCTGGATTCATGACCCCTGGACCCAGGGAGAAGGGGAATGGTTGCCATGGTAGCGGGCTGTCACATGATGAGAACATGATAAAGCATGGAAGTCTTCCAGTCAACAACCCTTATGACATGTCTGGGACCACTATCTTCTGCTGACCTTGTATTTGGTCAGGCCACGAAGTATATCAACTAAAGTAATGACATTAATGTGTTATTATTTGCATGCTGTTGTTTTTTTTGTGTTTAATTTCCTGATTTAGAAAATAGAGTTTCCTTCACTGGTGATTCTTGCATAATAATTGTTAAATAATTGTCCGTGGTACTGTTGCTGTGACAATAGGGTCTTAGAATACCACAAAAGCTTTCGTAAGCTTCTCAGATAATCACTGCTGTATTCACACATTTAATACAAGACCGATCATCTTCAGTCGTGTTGCTTAGAAACCAGAACAGGACATTTAGACTAAGAATATAGTTTTCCTGTCCTTGACTCTGTGGGTTTGGCAGTTGGGCTTGTTAGATCAAAACCAATATTGACCCCTACACACGTGTGTTTGGGTTCCTGGTGTCCTTTCCTTTTTCACATCTCCCCAAGCAACTACTGTTAATAACTATATGGTAAAGTCATATATTGTAAATAGTATTATTTTGTTGTTATCTTATTGTAATCTTATTATAGATATTCGGATACAAATAAAAGGCTGAGTTGATGGTATGAAATGAAATGCCCTGCATGGTGCAATGCTGACAGGAAGGCTTTTGGGTTATCATTGCGTAAACACGGACATAAAATTCATCCAAAAACCACCCTTTGATCAATGTGACATCACTGCAGTATCAAACACACACACACACACACACACACACACACACACACACACACACACACACACACACACACACAATCGTACAAGTTGCACACATGCACACACAAATAGTTTTTCTAACTGAAAACATTCAACATTGAATCATGGACTGGCCAAGGTAACAGTAGAGGTGCATCAGGTCCGACAGGCCGCCCTGGTACCGACAGCTCGGTCTGCATCATCCCCACACGGGCCGGGCCACAGTCAGCACTCTGCCCTGCTGCAGAGGAACACAAATGGAGGGAGCGCTGAGCATGCTACTGCCACTAGACACTATTGAAGTCTTGCACACACACACCAACCCCCCCCCCACACACACACACACACACACACACACCTTCCCAACTACACACACACACACACCTTCCCAACTACACACACACACACACACACACACACACACACACACACACACACACACACACACACACACACACCTTCCCAACTACACACACACACACACACACACACACACACACACACACAGACAGGCAACACAGGCAAATACACACACACGCGTGTCTCTTTGGATGAAAGTGTCTGCAAAAAAAGGAGCTACTTGTACTGATTGAGTCACTAGATCGTTTACTATGATTGCTGGGGTATCTTTGTTTCCAATAGTGCACAGATGAAATTGTCTGTCTGTGGTCTTGGGGCAGGACGCTCCTTGGGATTCCCAGATATGCATCAGGGTTCCCAGGAGAGTGCCGACATATAATATAGATATATATGATCAATTTCAGCATCGTTTTAAAAGGTCTCATAGACATATGCAAACTGATGGCAAACTGATACTTTTAGAATCATTAAGATGAGCGATGCGATTTTATGACCTCAAAACTGATTCAATGGCAGATGTTGATTGGCTAAAAACTATTTATGTGGAAACAGATGTACAAATGTTCAAATTATAGTCGCAAACATTTAGCCAGAAATGGAGTCCCAGGCTAAAAATGGAGGAACTTCTGGATTTCCACCCACACATTCACACGGTAATGAATATCCTTGAGTTGAGACATCTTATCTTACAGAGCCCTTGTTTCAGGAGCCTCCAGCCACAGCACTTGGTCCATGGAGACAAAGCACAGTGGAGACCCATGAGGTAAGAACTAATTAGTTTATTATCCGTTGATCACACTGTACCTTGCATAATGAGCCTTCTGGCAATTCATCCCTTATCCGCCATCAGCGTTAAAATAAATGCAGAAAAACAACGAGTATCGACCTCAACACTAACCTTAACCTCAATTAACCAATGATGTTACACGTGTTTCATTTTAGACACAACTGTCATCAAAGGGTACCCCACAGTAATGGAATTGTTCCAAAACAGCTGGCAATGAAGTTAATCACATCGTTAAACGTATATTCATGTTTTATTCTTCATTCAAGACAATGGGATTGAAAGGTGAACTATCTAGAGAAGTACTAGGGCGACGCAGTGCTGCAACGAGCCTCTTTACATTGTGGATTGTCGTTTATACTCAGTGTTGTGTAAGGGAATCTTCTGTGCTCTGACATGGGCACTACACTGGGGGCCACAGCAGAGCTGCTGATGCTGCAGTTGGGTCTCCCTTGTGTCACTTTCTGAACCAGATTATTCCCAAACCAGGTAAGCTTAAAACAGGACCTCTAGATTTCAGCACAGGTTAGGTTAAAGGCCATTTCCAAACATACACACACACACACACACACACACACACACACACACACACACACACACACACACACACACACACACACACACACACACACACACACACACACACACACACACACACACACACACACACACATCCAACACACATCGACTGATCTTCTCACCATGTCTCATGAGCGCCCAAACTTCTCCCTGGCATGTTTTCAGAAATCCTTCCGAGTGCTCCCGCAGAAGTGTTACATCACTCAACTCGTGGGGAAATCAGCAAACTTGTTCTTACTGGCTAAATCAGTTCCCAGGATCAGTGGTAACTAGAAATACAGAAAATAAGAAAAAAAATAATAATATCGACCTTAACCCTAACCTTAACCTTAACCTTAACTAACCATTGATAGAATTACATGTTTAATGTTAGACACAATTATCATCAAATGTGTTCCCTGCAGTAATGGAATTGTTCCAAAACACAGTTAAATGAAGGCTGGCTAGGGAAAGAAGTAATGTTCCTACGTTTTTTTAGAATTATGGGAAACAGTACAGAAAGCTCTAGGTTTGAGTTTGGAGCACAATGGTGTACAAATGAAGAAGGATCCTGTGCTTGACTAATCTGATCAGTGTGGCTGATGAACCATTGTCTGACATCAGAAGTGTGACCTACATTCACTGGGTCCTTAACCCAAAGGGTTTGGGCCCATAGTGCAGTACAGACAACTGATAACACACTAGACTGAGTATGGACTCCAAGATAGCTGCTTCTATGGTTAATGATTCTTTTTCAGCCATACATTTTCAATAACTTCACCCCCTGATCATTTACAATAAGTCATGTTTAGGCTTGCATCTGAGTGTCTGTGTAAACCTGTGTTATCAATCTAATGGTTTACTGTGGTTGGAACATTTTGAGTGCTACTTAAAGTTGTTTTGAATGATAATTGATAGTAATCTATTTTCTGTTCTTGGACACGATTGCTGGATCTTGGTTTGTGTATTTGTTCAATGGGATCTGTTTTGATTTAGTGTGCTCAGGGCGACCACTAGGAACCTCTGTCTCCTGGGGCAAGCCATCATATTTACCGTGACCATGCGGGCATCATGTGCATGTGCTGCCTGTTATTAATTGTTATGGAAAACGAAGGATAAGGTTATCATCGGACACATTTACTTAAAGGGAACATGTATAATCTATACTTGATTATATTCTATAATCTCTAAGGTTTGCATTTGAATACAGTACATATAACCTATATGTTACCTTTCTAAATCCTTATTTTTAAAATCGCAATAGGTGTAAGAAAAATATAAATTAATGAAACACATCATCATTATTTTATAGAAATGTTAGATGGTTGGAATGATGCAAAGGCAACTAAAGACACATGCATATTTGTGTGCACACACATACATTCTCAAATCACTTGGAAAGATGCATTTTATTGAAAGAATCAAATCAAACGACTCAAATTACCCTTGACCCACCATGACCCATACGGGGTCGAATGGCAAACTGCACGTCGTTCAGGTTGGAGAGCAGGCCCTACCAGCCGTCTTTGTTTTGGTATAAATAATTGTTTTTTTTGCCATTATGTGGGTGTTTGTCAAAAACATGTTATTTTCAGGAACCTTCAGTCATGGATTGATAATAATTCATTTAAACACAACACACACTGTCAAACTCACACACTCACAGACACGCACACGCACAAGCACATGCACACACACACACACACACACACACACACACACACACACACACACACACACACACACACACACACACACACACACACACACACACACACACACACACACACACACACACGTACACACGCGTACACGCACACACGCACACAGAGAAATATGATGTGTCCTGTTTTGCATTCCTGAGCAGATTGTGAGGCTGAGAGAGCCAGACAAACATAGCCCCACGTCCTTCAACAGTATAAACAGTCCCAGCAGCCGGCTAAGATAACACCCTGCTGGATCCCCCTGGGAGACCTGGAGCTAGGCTAGGCTAGGCTAACACCCTGCTGGATCCCCCTGGGAGACCTGGAGCGCTAGGACAGGCTAGGCTAACACCCTGGACCCCCCTGGGACCCTAGGAGCTAGGACAGGCTAGGCTAACACCCTGGACCCCCCTGGGACCCTAGGAGCTAGGACAGGCTAGGCTAACACCCTGGACCCCCCTGGGACCCTAGGAGCTAGGACAGGCTAGGCTAACACCCTGGACCCCCCTGGGACCCTAGGAGCTAGCCCAGGCTAGGCTAACACCCTGGACCCCCCAGGGACCCTAGGAGCTAGGACAGGCTAGGCTAACACCCTGGACCCCCCTGGGAGACCTGGAGCTAGGACAGGCTAGGCTAACACCCTGGACCCCCCTGGGACCCTAGGAGCTAGGACAGGCTAGGCTAACACCCTGGACCCCCCAGGGACCCTAGGAGCTAGGACAGGCTAGGCTAACACCCTGGACCCCCCTGGGAGACCTGGAGCTAGGACAGGCTAGGCTAACACCCTGGACCCCCCTGTGACCCTAGGAGCTAGGCCAGGCTAGGCTAACACCCTGGACCTCCCTGGGACCCTAGGAGCTAGGACAGGCTAGGCTAACACCCTGGACCCCCCTGGGACCCTAGGAGCTAGGACAGGTTAGGCTAACACCCTGGACCCCCCTGGGAGACCTGGAGCTAGGACAGGCTAGGCTAACACCCTGGACCCCCCTGCGACCCTAGGAGCTAGGACAGGCTAGGCTAACACCCTGGACCCCCCTGGGACCCTAGGAGCTAGGCCAGGCTAGGCTAACACCCTGGACCCCCCTGGGACCCTAGGAGCTAGGACAGGCTAGGCTAACACCCTGGACCTCCCTGGGACCCTAGGAGCTAGGACAGGCTAGGCTAACACCCTGGACCCCCCTGGGACCCTAGGAGCTAGGACAGGCTAGGCTAACACCCTGGACCCCCCTGGGACCCTGGGAGCTAGGCTAGGCTAGTCTAACACCCTGGACCCCCCTGGGACCCTAGGAGCTAGGCTAGGCTAGTCTAACACCCTGGACCCCCCTGGGACCCTAGGAGCTAGGAGCGCTAGGACAAGGAATCAACACGATTATCTACTTGAGAAATGGCCCGATATTGTCCCAATATTTTGTTACTATTTTGTTATTATTTAGTAATAGAAAACAAAATGATGTTTTCATTCTAACTTTGCATCCAGCTGTGAGGATGACCGTGAGGCTGTTGTGGGAAAAAAGACATGGAAGATAAAGCAGGTTGGGTACGTTGTCTCTTACCGTGAGTCTTTATGCATCACTTACCAGTGAAAACAGCGGCCCTGCCATCTAGGCTGGGGCTAGCCAGTGCGGTGTGTGTGTGTGTGTGTGTGTGTGTGTGTGGGTGTGGGTGTGGGTGTGTGTGTGTGTGTGTGTGTGGGTGCGTGTGCATGCATGTCTTGTGATTTGCTTGATTTGTGTGGTATTCATTGTTCACGTCACGTGTGTGTATGTGTGTGTGTGTGTGTGTGTCGTGTGTGTTTGATTTGTGTTGAATATCTCTGTTTATATATTAAATGTATAAGTCAGCGTTTGTGCTTAGGTATTGAAAGGGAAACAGGTATCCTGTCAGAGAGAGACGTGAATGTGGTTTTATTACATAATACACCTATTATCAGGATGCCCTCCAACCCCTCTGTTCAACAACCCTCCACACACAGACATAGGCCTACCTCTTCATTATTTACACTACTCCATCCTATAGTCTCTCTCCCTCTCTGTCATTTTGTATTTATTTTAGTCTCGATAAGGATGACCCTCTCCTTCTTACATGTTACAACTATTTATAACTGTATATATAACCGATTACCCAACAATGGTCATATTTAATATCATGCACTGAATCAAATCCTCTGAGTGGCCTTGGAGCCAGTGTGGCGGCTCTCTCAGAGGGATTACCCGCCTGGCATTAGTAGGGCTGAAAGCCTGTTTTAACCCCCCCCCCCCCCCCCCCCCCCCGGCGTGCCGAGGGAGCTGTCCCTAACCCCTGGACCCCCCCCACCCCCCCCGGCGCTCTGAGGGAGCTGTCCCTAACCCCTGGATCCACCCCCACCCCACCCCCGGCATCAGGCGTCACCGAGCCAACCGGCGCCCCGTGGCCGCCCCCACTTTTCCATCCCTTGAGATTCTTCAACACAATTGTACGATCAAAGAAGAGCCGGTCCATCGGAAATAATACATCAGAAGAAATGGATGTTTCCAGGTGATCAAATATAGCGGCAATAATAAGCATTCCCCGACGACCAGAGCGGTTACCGTTGGTTACCTGTCACCTGTTCTTCCCTCAGTCCCTCTGTTGTTCTTTCTCTGACACACACACACACTCACACAACACAAACACGCACACACCCATACACACACAACATCATGACTGAAGAGGGACGGACTGAAGAGTGACAGCCGAGGACGGACGAGAGCAAAGGGAACAGGTAAAGGAGCTGGTCAGCTGAGGTGGGGCTGACAGGATGCCAGCCTGCTTTCCCTACGGCCGTCCCCCTGGGCTAGTGGTTCACCCTCAGCAGACCGTAGCCCTCCCAACGCGTCTTTACTCTGGGAGACTCGCCCTACACGTCCTTATGATGGTCTTCAATAGACTTATTTTATCCCTTCCATGATTTTCTTAATATATTGATCACAATTATTAATATGTGAAGACATTTGTTTATTTGCAAAGAGGCTATATCAATTTGTAATAGTAATGTTATAATAATTCATATTTTTTATTGTGCTATTATGTTTCAGTCAAATATGGAAGAAAAATAACTTGTGTGGACACAAACTGATCCCGAGCCTGTCACACAAGAAGGGTATAGACGGGAAAAACAACGTACTAAAGCACACAAAAGGCTCTTACTGGTGAGTGTTTGTGTTAGTGTGTGTGTGTGTGTGTGTGTGTGTGTGTGTGTGTGTGTGTGTGTGTGTGTGTGTGTGTGTGTGTGTGTGTGTGTGTGTGTGTGTGTGTGTGTGTGTGTGCGTTAATGAGTTTGCGTGTGTGGCCTCATGTCTGTGAGCTCGGGGCCTGCTGGTTTCCACAGCCCACAATAGAGGGGCTTTAGGGGGTGTGGCGGCCGACCCTGGGATTAGACCTGTTGGATAACAGACAGAGAGGGCCTGGAGCGGCTCTGGGCTCGTCTGAGAGGTCTGGAGGGGCGGGGGGGGGGGGGGCTCATGAGTCATGCGCCTGTTGTTAGACCTATCAACACTCATGATAGGGACACAGACACGCACACATTCTCAAGCTCACGCACACACACAGACAGACACACAGACAGACACACACACACACACACACACACAGAGACAAATGCACACATTCACACACACACACACACACACACACACACACACACACACACACACACACACACACACACACACACACACACACACACACACACACACACACACACACACACACACACACGCACGGAAATGCACACACACACACACACACACACACACACACACATACACACACACACACACAAACACAGAAAAGCACACACGCACACACACTCTTAAATTCCATTGAATGTTCAAATGAGTATGATTTATCTCAATTTGATTGAATAAATAATAAAATACTATAAACAAATAAGGAATAAATAGGATGAGAGGCAGCAGATGAGAGACCATAGAGATAATGTCTACGCATGTGTAGACCTACCACCCTTGTGTGAAGGGGTCATGCATACGTGTATATGATGTCGATGTATGTATGTTTTATTGTTATTGGTAATTTGGCCCTGATCCTTTCCAATGGACTTCTTACCCCTATTTGAAGGTCATGCAAAATGTTTATTTGGAATAGGCAGTGGCCGCAGTATTTGAATGTATCTGTGGCGTCAGATTTGGATGGTAATTTGAGTGTTTTCCACTCCGCTTTACATGCATAGAGCAGTGGTGGCTCTGAAGACTAGGGGAGGTTTTCCATGGTGGAACCATGAGCTGCATGCACCTCTCTCTCCTGAATCTGAATGTGGTTCAAAGCGGTGGTGTTTCTAGTATCGTACGTAGTTCAACAAATGTTCGACAAACAGGGGTGGCCGCTGTGAGAAGGGACACACGCTCTATTTTTATAGTAATAGTTAGAGTCATCAATCATTTTTAATATAAATGTAAACAGCTATACCCATACTTTCGATCATATCATGCATGGAACTATGTATATTATAGTAAGTACAGTCCAGGGCAGGCTGATTGTGCTGGAGTCATCAGAGGCCATGAACTACACGTGAGGAAAAGACGATCGCTTCATGTTGGACATTAGAGGTTGAGTGGCGCCCTCTAGCGTCTGACTGCATTACTAATCTACTACTAGATTTCTAAGGCCTATGTGGTTGGCAGTGTCTTTCGGTAGGCCTATGTGTGTCTGTAGTGAGACAGACCTTTCCTTCCATGACAAAATACCTAAGGCAGCATTAGAGCTATTTACTAATGAAACTATATTTTCTAAAAAATATTTAGAAAGACTGAAAATACCATGTGTTTTTTTTAATTTTATTTTAATATTTTTGTCTTACCACCAGTAAACGCATAGCTGCTTTGATGACCATTTCAAAGTTTTGTTTGTCCTTATTCTTTCTGTCCAGGCCTATTTTAAGGCTAATGTGGTTGCTATCAAACTCAATCTAAGTGCACGCCTGGAAAGCAGACCCTAAGCATTTCCGAGCCGTGTAAATAAACTTGACTTTAATCAAATCTGGTCCGTCTGAGTTCTGGTTCTCCATGTGTGTTGAGTCCCAAAGCACACAGTGCTCACACGGTGGTTCTGGTTCTCCATGTGTGTTGAGTCCCAAAGCACACAGTGCTCACACGGTGGTTCTGGTTCTCCATGTGTGTTGAGTCCCAAAGCACACCGTGCTCACACGGTGGTTCTGGTTCTCCATGTGTGTTGAGTCCCAAAGCACACCGTGCTCACACCGTGGTTCTGGTTCTCCGTCTGAGTTCTGGTTCTCCGTCTGAGTTCTGGTTCTCCATGTGTGTGAAGTCCCAAAGCACACAGTGCTCACACGGTGGTTCTGGTTCTCCGTCTAAGTTCTGGTTCTCCATGTGTGTTGAGTCCCAAAGCACACAGTGCTCACACGGTGGTTCCCTTTGATGTGTTAACGTGTTCGACTTAGACTCTCTGTTCTGCCCGTCAGTGCTTTAATGCTCGTACATATTACTAATGCCAGATGAAATTAATCCTTTTATCTTGATTGGTTTATGCTATTAGTGTAGAAAAGCATGTTTCAAATCTTAAAAGATGTTAACATATTTTATTAAATAATAGTATACAGGCGTTCTATCTTATTAAACAATTCCAACATACCCCATACAAGCAAAACATTGACTACCCAGACTAAAGCAAACACAAACTGAACCAGTTGTTCTTTTATGCACAAGAATACTTGCTATTTATGCTTCTACATCTGTGTGATGTGTGCAGACCCATCCAGCATGTAATAGGACCCAACGAGACCGTCTCCTCCTGAGTTCTGCTGTTTGCAGAGGCCGGGGCTTCAGCGCAGACCGCCAGCGATCGCCTCCAGGGGGGCCCTTTGTGGAAATCTAAAACTGAGGGTCAGGGTGGGATTGTGCCCTGGATTAGTGGCACATCAACAGGAAATTAAGTTTGAGGAATGGGCCCAAAAGATGTTGACTCTAAGTGTTTTGGTTGACCATACCATGGATGGAATGTGTGGATCACACACATTATAGGCCTACTAATCTATTTAATACTTTACGTTGGATAAATGTATGTAACTTTATAAATTATTAAACTAATTTATAGTTATTACAGGAATACTTTCTCAAACTACTAATACATTGATGCTAAAGATAAGGTCAAGAAATAAACCGCGGGGTCAGGTCATCATGTTGTGTAACGTTACATCGAATTGATAGGATTTCAGCCGTTAGATGGCGATAGAGAAAAAGACCAAGATGTCCCAGCAGCCACAGGCCCGTCTTTTGTTCTTCAAGTCTCGACTTATTGTTTTATTGTATCAAGAAAGTTTTAAACGCTTTTCACTTTACCCTCTTCCAGGAATGGAAATACTGTATAGACAACACACAAAACACTTCGGTTGTAAATAATTACATTCAATGCTGAAGGATAAGGCACATGATGTATTTCTTCCCCCATATCTGTTTGCTTTTAACACGGGTTTACTTAAGCCTGCAGTGCTCGGTAAGCATCGCCATTGTCCTCCTTGCTTAAATCTCGGGGCTAAATCCGTGAGGTTTTACGCACGGGTCCCACTTCTGCTTCCAAAAACCTTGGTCCAATCAGAGCAGAGCTGCTCTGCCGGGGCTCTCGTCCCCTCTCCCCAAAGTGGTATATGTACCGCAAGACTCAGCCAGAGTCCTTTACTCGACACATACTTCAGATAAGTAAGAAGACGCAAAAGGTTCAGGATTTTGGGGGAGTTTGTTCTGCAGAAGGAGACTCCTCAAGAGGTCTGTCTCTCTTGCAGATAACAGAGTTCGAGCTGATTCTGGCCCGTTTGGGAGCCTGATGTCTCTGCATTTATCTCCAGAATCAACCTGAGGTTGCGAGTGGCAAGTGAAGAAGTAACCCCTTAAAGGTTGTTGAAGAAGAAAATGGATACCAGATTGTTATGGCTGTTCTCTCAACTCTTAGTAGCTTTTTGCACGGGACAAGACACGGGAACAGAGCCGGAGCAACCGGAGGAGATCCCAGAGGGCGCATCCACTCTGGCGTTCGTGTTCGATGTGACCGGCTCCATGTACGACGACCTGGTCCAAGTGATCGAAGGCGCGTCTAAGATACTGGAGACGTCCCTGAGCAGACCCAAGAGACCGCTGTACAACTTCGCGCTTGTCCCCTTTCACGATCCAGGTAGGACGACACAATAAGACACCAGAACCCACGTCAACACTCAGCGTCTCCACACTCCGTGCGCTGTACAATATGTTGCGCGGAGTTTGGGTCACCTCAGGATGAGTGAGGCATTTACCGATTTACCACTTGAGTTGCCTAACAAAACCACGTGATAATGTGAGAAATTAAATGGCTTGCTGACACTGTTTGCATGCCCGACGTCCCTCACACCTCCGTCACAGTTTGGCCCCCTGCGGCCGCTCTCTGTTCTCCACAGATGTTCTGCTCACTATCATTAGCATTCCGCATTAGTTACTGTGCGCCGTTGACTTTGGGTTTGGTGATCTTCTCCCTCTTAGTATCATCACGGGCCTCTGCTGACTGATGATGGGTAGTCCATGTCTAGAAAAAGCCAGCAAACACCTGACAAAACTATGTGCGTGAGTGCGTGCGTGCGTGTGTGTTGGGGGGAGGCATATATTATGAATAGGAATAGGAAGAGAGGGAGAGGGAGAGGGAGAGAGAGAGGGAAAAAGCATGTTGATGTGTGTGCTAAAGACACCGACCACACATCAAAGTTAGAGTCAATGTTTTAATGATTTGCCCAATGGGTTCACCGCTGTCCCAGGATGGTGCAGTCATTCTAAAAGGAGAAGCCGGGTTGGGGAGTCAGTGAGTGGGGGGGGGGGGCGATGGGGGCCAGGTAGTGAACAGACAGCAGGAGGAGAGAGATACCAGATGTGTGCTGGACTCAGATGCTCATTTTCAGCATTTGCAGAGAATCACATTTCCTCCGTGATCGCTTCCTCCGTGATTCATTGAAGTTCAACGTGTGCGCCATGTTTCAATACACCCCACGTATAACACATGGGGAACACATTCATCCATTGTTGTTGCAGTGGCACAGAGAAGGTTTATTGTTGACCAATATAAGATCATGACTTCATACATGTGAGCCGTGCTGTCTAATGGAGCCCCAGAACACATCTCCTCCTCAAGGCCCCTGGTCGGCTCGGCCTCCTTCTCCTTCAGACTGCTTCTCCTTCAGCCGTCCACGTATTGGTCCTTCTGGGGTTAAGTGCTCCTGATCCTGTCGTAGTGACGTCTCCTGGTTCCACTGACTAGATGTTCTTCCTAATGTTTACAAGGATGTCAGCATGGGTCCCCCCCAAGGGTACAGAGTAATGATTAGTACAGCACACTCCACACTGGCCCGCCTCCAACCGCTGCCTTAACCCCAGACCCCCTCCTCCCCCTCCCCTCCTCCCCTCCTCCCCTCCTCCACCCCTCCCCTCCCTCCTCCACCCTCCCCCTCCCTCCTCCCTTCCTCCTCCCCTCCCCCTCCCCCTCCCTCCCCCCTCCCCCCCAGTGTTCCTCCAGCTCTACAGTCGTTCCTCTCCCCTGCCTTCAGTGACCCCAGTGACAGCGCTGGGCCTCCTGTTTGACTGGGCTGCTCTGACCCAGAGGGAAGCCCCCCCTGCGGGTCACACTGCAATCTGACACAGTCAACACAATGTGTTTGGAATTTGCTCATGTAAGCTGTTGATTGTGTTAGTGTGTGTGTTTGTGCTTGAGTGTGATTGTGTGTGTGTGTTTGTGTGCACGTGCTGTTGGGCCTGAAAGTCGTGGTCACTCGTGTGGGGAGAACCCTCCCACACGACTCCCTCTGTACTGCCCCCCCCTGCCCCCCCCCCCCCCCCGCTGTGTCCCATCCGGCAGAGAAAGAAAGAAAAAATAAACATAATTTGGATGTAGCTTTTCTGCAAAGATGTCAGTATTTTAATAGTTTTCAGTCTGTAGTTCTCAGTCTGTGGGTTTCAGTCTGGGTTTCAGTCTGTGAGTTAAGGTTTCAGTCTGCAGGTCTCAGTCTGTAGGTTTCCTTCTGTATTTCTCAGTCTGTGGGTTTCAGTCTGTAGTTCTCAGTCTGTAGGTCTCAGTCTGTAGGTTTCCTTCTGTATTTCTCAGTCTGTAGTTCTCAGTCTGTAGGTCTCAGTCTGTAGGTCTCAGTCTGTAGGTTTCAGTCTGTGGGTCTCAGTCTGTGGGTCTCAGTCTGTGGGTCTCAGTCTGCAGGTCAGTCTGTGGGACCTCCACTATGCTTGGAGGATGTGTTCTGGTAGCTGGTAACAGCCGCTGATCTTAAGACTGGGAGCTGTGGTTCCAGGCCTTTGGTTGAGGACCCTTCAGTTAGTCTCAACCATTCACTGAGTTTCATTCAGAGTAATCCTCTGCTTCTGCTCTTCTCTACCTCCTCTGACGTCCGCACACACATGTTGCTCCTCATAAACACTACCCTGTGAAAACGTGTGTGTGTGTGTGTGTGTGTGTGTGTGTGTGTGTGTGTGTGTGTGTGTGTGTGTGTGTGTGTGTGTGTGTGTGTGTGTGTGTGTGTGTGTGTGTGTGTGTGTGTGTGTGTGTGTGTGGAGCTGGTCAAAGCTGTGGGTCAGTGGAATGCCAGTATACTTAACACTTACAGTAATAAACACACATTAACATAGGTATGGCCCCACTGTGTTTTAAAAAGCTAACGGCCATACAAAGACACAACAACAACTACCAACTATGTATTGTACTAGCCCGAGACTAGTTCCTTGTATAACAGTTTCCCAAATATCAGCTGATGTTTTTAGCTCTACTTGCTGGTTGTGTTCTCAGCCCTTTAGTGCTTCCTTGGAGAGTGCTTCATGCACAGCGCTGAATGGTACTCAGGGCTGTTGCTATTTAATGCGGGTCATTAAAGCGTCCACCAGTCTCAGAAGGGCTCCACTGTCCCCCCCCCCCCCCCCCAGCCAGCCTCTGGGTTGGAGGTAGGAGATGCACCCGGTCCCTGGGTGTGGCGACATGAGAGGAGATGATGGCAGGACTACTAACCAACCTGCCTGATCAAAGGAGCTCATCCCCGGGAAAGAAGCCTTCATTAACCCCCCCAGCCCCCCCCCAGCCCCCCCAGCCCCCCCAGCACACCCTCTTCCCCTTCCCGTCAACCTTTAGCCCATGTCCCCCTCTAGCTGGGATTGGTCGCCCCCCCCCTGCAGATGACAGGGGGCCCAGCCTCGGTAATGATACTATCAGGCTGGAATGCCGAGTGGAGGGCGGGGCCTCTGACCGAGCGGGGCGGTCCCTCTGGGACCCAAAGTGCCGGGTGGGGACGGGGGACGGCCTGTAATCTGGGAGGGGCCGGCGCGCGCCTCCAGGTTGGGTAGCTTTCGACCCCGTTGAGCTTTGTGATCACAGGTCAGGGGTCACCTGTCTCGGCTTTCATCTTGGAGCGGCAGAGCATACCTGATAGGGGCCGAGGAGGAGGACCTCCCTGCTGCTGGAGGAGGAGGGGGAGGAGGGGAAGGGTTATGGCCCGCACTGCAGCGGCCTGACCTGACCCATAGGGGCCTCCCTAACCCTAACCCATAGGGGCCCCCCTAACCCTAACCCTGAGGGACCTCCCTAACCCTGACCCATAGGGACCTCCCTAACCCTGACCCATAGGGGCCTCCCTAACCCTAACCCTGAGGGACCTCCCTAACCCTGACCCATAGGGACCTCCCTAACCCTGACCCATAGGGACCTCCCTAACCCTGACCCACAGGGGCCTCCCTAACCCTGAGGGACCTCCCTAACCCTGACCCATAGGGACCTCCCTAACCCTGACCCATAGGGACCTCCCTAACCCTGACCCATAGGGGCCTCCCTAACCCTAACCCTGAGGGACCTCCCTAACCCTGACCCATAGGGACCTCCCTAACCCTGACCCATAGGGACCTCCCTAACCCTGACCCATAGGGACCTCCCTAACCCTAACCCATAGGGGCCCCCCTAACCCTGACCCATAGGGACCTCCCTAACCCTGACCCATAGGGACCTCCCTAACCCTGACCCATAGGGACTTCCCTAACCCTGACCCATAGGGGCCTCCCTAACCCATAGGGGCCTCCCTAACCCTGACCCATAGGGGCGAGAGGAGAGGAGAGAGAGGAGAGGAGAGG
>NC_079423.1:32650779-32655779 GCF_026213295.1 Gadus chalcogrammus
ATATCTACCACTGCCAGAATACACACAGACAGACAGTCAGACACGTCTCTGAGGGAGTGACGTTATGAGGCCCTGTGTGTGAGTATCGATCCAGACCATCTGGTGGTGGGATACCTGTTGGGATCCATCTGCTTCCACTCCGGAATGCGGGATTGTTGGGAGTAATTGTTGGACATGTAGTTTGATATATCAGACGCACTGGAGTTATCAGTTCTGTGTGTGTGTGTGTGTGTGTGTGTGTGTGTGTGTGTGTGTGTGTGTGTGTGTGTGTGTGTGTGTGTGTGTGTGTGTGTGTGTGTGTGTGTGTGTGTGTGTGTGTGTGTGTGTGTGTGTGTTCACCTCCAGAAGCATGCTGATTACACAGCGGGTCTGCCTGGCGTGTGTTCCTCCAGACGGGTAGATTGAGGAGTTATGGCCCAGAGCTCCTAGACGGAGCTGTCGGCCGTCCTCCACCTGAACCGGAGAGCCCAGAGCCGGCTTGTTTCTGCTGCTCAGCGCTACGACCGACACACAGAGAGCTCTCTGTAGCAAGAAGAGCTGGCAGGAAGAGACATAGAAGAGAGAGACAGAGCGATGTAGAGGAGAAGAGATGAACTGAGAGAGGGAGAAAGGACTGAGAAATGGAACTTCCCTCTCATGACTTGATTCACTCTACAAATTCCATGAGTATTAGTGTCATTAAATAGCCAAGGAAATGAGTGCTACTGAGCAGTGAGCACTGTATCCAATAGGTGATTGTCACAATGGCAGAATAGGTGAGCTCTTTGAATCCACCTTTACAGAGAGGAATAACAGTGTGTTCAAATGGCCAGGTTTAAGTCTCCAGGCATGAAAAAATCAAATAAATGAACCGAACTAGTGTCGACTGTTTTTCCATGACAAGACCAATCCTTCGTTGTAGCCAAGAAGCAAAGCAGCAATGCTTTCTCAGACTTGAACTTAGGGACGCATTTCCCAAATCAAGATTGCGATCCGAGCACAAACAACTTTTCGATCAAATCGACTTCACCGTCCTCCTCGATGGTCTGGACGGCTCCTTGGGCCCCGACTAACTCTCTGGGAGTCGGATCGGATTTTGCCTGGAAAACATTAATGAGAGTACATTGAATGGAGGGCCATGGAAATCCCTGCTGGGACTGTTGCCAGGAAACAGAACGATGTTGTAGTCTCAACAGTGAAATGTGTGGGATCCCAATGAATGATCTCAAGCCTGAATATCAACTACAGAGCTACCTGGTTGGTTCCATACTGGTGTACTGGTAGGGCACCCTAGTGCTCACTGGTGTACTGGTACGGCACCCTAGTGATGACTGGTGTACTGGTAGGGCACCCTAGTGATGACTGGTGTACTGGTAGGGCACCCTAGTGCTCACTGGTGTATTGGTACGGCACCCTAGTGATGACTGGTGTACTGGTAGGGCACCCTAGTGATGACTGGTGTACTGGTAGGGCACCCTAGTGATGACTGGTGTACTGGTAGGGCACCCTAGTGATGACTGGTGTACTGGTAGGGCACCCTAGTGATGACTGGTGTACTGGTTCGGCCCCCTAGTGATGACTGGTGTATTGGTAGGGCACCCTAGTGATGACTGGTGTACTGGTTCGGCACCCTAGTGATGACTGGTGTACTGGTTCGGCACCCTAGTGCTCACTGGTGTACTGGTAGGGCACCCTAGTGATGACTGGTGTACTGGTTCGGCACCCTAGTGATGACTGGTGTACTGGTTCGGCACCCTAGTGATGACTGGTGTACTGGTTCGGCCCCCTAGTGATGACTGGTGTACTGGTTCGGCACCCTAGTGATGACTGGTGTACTGGTTCGGCACCCTAGTGATGACTGGTGTACTGGTTCGGCACCCTAGTGATGACTGGTGTACTGGTTCGGCACCCTAGTGATGACTGGTGTACTGGTTCGGCCCCCTGGTGATGACTGGTGTACTGGTTCGGCCCCCTGGTGTAGCGAGCCAGAGGGTCCACTGAGTCCTGGGAACGTTCCCCACAAGGAAAAATATGTCAGCTTTTCCAACTGAAGGGTTTGGCTGACGTTTGGTTTTCAGTTGGCGGTGCCAGACACATTTCCATGTTAGTTTTGTAAAGAGTTGTGATCGCCACGACCCCCCCCCCCCCCTCACCTCCATGGACCCACACTTCATCCAGAGGGACTCTCTATTTGTGTTGAATTGTTTGTGAAGGTTTGCTCTTTATTTTGTCTGCCCTCTGTTCAACCCTGCTCCCCGAGTTTAGGGCAATAGTTGTCCCGATTATTTGAGACAACTCTGGCTTCCCCCTCTCCTCTCCTTCAGGGATCGGTTGTAACTGCCCACCTGCTAACAAGGGACCTTTGTTTTACAACATGCTTACATGAGCAGAATAGCAATGGTTGTGTGTGTGTGTGTGTGTGTTTCTGTATGTATGTGCACGTGTGTGTGTAATGTATGTATGTGCACGTGTGTGTGTAATGTATGTGTGTGTGTGTGTGTGTGTGTGTGTGTGTGTGTGTGTGTGTGTGTGTGTGTGTGTGTGTGTGTGTGTGTGTGTGTGTGTGTGTGTGTGTGTGTGTGTGTGTGTGTGTGTGTGTGTGCTGCCTCTCAACAGGCGTAGTGAACATCACAGCTGCAGCAGCTGAACTCACCGGCGGCTCCACTGCACTCAGCAGCTCATTAAGAGGCTCAACAAAGGACGCTACGCTAGCAGAGTAGCTGCTAGCGCTGGTCCTGGTAGAGTGCCCCTCTGGCCCAGTGCCAAGTGCCCAGTAACCAGTAACCAGTGCCCAGTAACCAGTGCCAAGTGCCCAGTAACCAGTGCCCAGTAACCAGTAACCAGTGCCCCTCTGGCCCAGTGCCAAGTGCCCAGTAACCAGTGCCCAGTAACCAGTGCCCAGTAACCAGTAACCAGTGCCCCTCTGGCCCAGTGCCCAGTAACCAGTAACCAGTAACCAGTGCCACTCTGGCCCAGTAACCAGTGCCCCTCTGGCCCAGTGCCCAGTAACCAGTGCCCAGTGCCCAGTAACCAGTAACCAGTGCCCAGTAACCAGTGCCCAGTAACCAGTAACCAGTGCCCTGGGCCAGAGGGGAACTGGTTACTGGTTACTGGTTACTGGGCATTGGTTACTGGGCGCTGGGCGCTGGTTACTGGTTACTGGTTACTGGGTACTGGTTACTGGTTACTGGGCGCTGGGCTTTGCTCAGATATTAATAGAAATAAACAGTTAGGAGACCAACAGTGTTAAAGTCTTGCACAATAAGAGATAATACAATGAAATTAAACAAAATAAACTATAAAATAAATGCCATGGTATTTAAAAATATGAAAGAAATACATGTAATATTGGAAAGACTTGAAGATATTAAGACTTCATTCTATCATGTCGGAGCGTTTCCTATTTTTGAAATAGGTATTGTCAACGGAAGCTCCCAGAGCCAACAGCCAGCACAGTTTACAGCGCTAAGCTCTCAACCCTTCTCCCGTCTCAGGACTTTGAACGTCTTTCTTATCTTCTCGTCTTGTGACTGACTCACAGAGCAGCTGTTTCTTCAGGAACAGAAAGAATTTGCCTCATTCCTGAACTCACTGTCTTGGCCATAAATATGTTCAGTGTGTCTCCATCTCTCTGACCCCTTATCCTCTAGACATATTTACTTTCCTCAATGTTTACCGAGAGGAAGTTCTGCCTATCTCAGATTGCGAGGTCAGATCAGGATGTTCAGACATCACAGTCTGAACCATTTGCCAATGAAAATATGAAAACTGTTTCAGGTTTTTTATTTCGGTACAGACGTTAACCGTGTTGCCTATTAATCATGATCTCTCTGTGTTGCAGAGATCGGACCTGTTACCATCACAACAGACCCAAAGAAGTTCCAGTACGAGCTGAGGGAGCTGTATGTCCAGGTGGGTCTACCGTATTATAAACAGGAAGTCATGCCTTTTGTTTGAGACGTTTTAACTCCAACACATCCTTGTCGGAAAATAATCTTTTTCTGATTAGACAAGTCTTTTGTGTCATGATTACGGTTTTGTTTATTCACATTTATTTTATTATTTGTCCTAGTTGAGACCGTAAATGAAATACGTCAATACGTCTTGCAAAGTTTGTGTAGTAGTAGTAAAGAAATAGATGCTGACTAGCATAGCATTATATATGAAGTATTCCCATAACTGATTTTCCAAAGACAACAACATGCAGTGGACCAGTGAGGCGTAGAACGTTGTGTGATTGTTGAGGGTCATAGTAAGTGTTATGTGTATCTCCTAGTTTGGAGGTGCCAGACCTGGGACTCTTGTCCATCCCCTCTCATGGAGGTTCATCCTAGGCAGGTCCTCGAGCGTCCTAGTGGTCATGTGAGGTGGCTGTGATGGGGAGGGGTCGCCTTCCTTTCTAGCTTTCCATAGTTGCATAATATGAAATACCCTTTGCACTCATATTCTCAGGTTGGGTACACAGCCAGATGATCACCTCTTAGTGTCTGTTTCGTTCTCCAATGTAATAAACAGAAGACGTCTCTGTATGTCATCAAGTAGGAGGACTCATATGAACACAGCTTTGAGACAAAGGATAACACAACGCGTCATTCCAGATGTTGCTTTGCACGATGTTGTGGCCTAGCTATCAAGTGATCTCCACGGACAGAAAGACAGACAGAGAGGCAGACAGACAGGTGTCTGAAATGCTGACATGTTGCAAAAGACAGCTGTGTTTGACCCCTGAGAGACAGAGGGGGGCGCGGGGGGGAGAGATCACAGAGAGAGGTAGAATGAAGAGAAAGAGTGGAACAAGCCACACACACACATAGACACACATAGACACACACACACACACACACACACACACACACACACACACACACACACACACACACACACACACACACACACACACACACACACACACACACACACACACACACACACACACACACACAAAGGCATGAGTTGTTAACCGTCTATGCAGCATTGGTTAATTTCTGGTCCCTCGTGTGGGGAGAGCGGGTCAGTAAATG
>NC_079423.1:32663279-32667362 GCF_026213295.1 Gadus chalcogrammus
CACACTCACACTCACACTCACACTCACACACTCACACACTCACACACACACACACACATACGCACACTCACACTCACACTCACACTCACACACTCACACACACACACACACACACACACACACATACCGTAAGTCAAATGGTCCGGCAAGATTAACAGTGCAGTTTACGTCTTGCTCGGTGGAACATGTGCTCACACTCACTTCTGATACTTAGGCAGTGCCCTGATTATGTGTGGTTGGAATCCTGCAGCACCAAGGGGGCTGAGGCAGATTTATTGGCTCAGGGCCTCATCTCTGAGATGGCAGACTGAATGAAACCTTATGGGGGAATGTAGCCCAAACCTGGGAGCTGATGTCTTAGATTCACACTCACCCAGTGGGAGCTATGGGTATTTGTGGTGGGGTTGCTCAACAATAGTCGTCAGCGCCTAATCAGGTCATATGTACACAATCAGGATCTATTAATATGCTCCTGTATCCTTTAAAATCCTTTTAATAGTTACTTAAGTGTCCATTCAGTCCCAAAAGGCCCTTCTGGTGCAGTTCCATATGTGCTGCTACGATGTGCTGATGTTTGTGGGCAGCACAGAGACATGGACGAGGAGCCGTGCCCCCAACCTAACGATCATTTGTGGGTCTAATCTCCCAATAGAAGGTCCTCATCAGTCCTCAGTTTCCCTGGAAACAGGACAGTAAGAATGATTCAGCTGAGTTCGATTTGATTCATTCCCGTTACAGACGAAGTTAGTGGAGCAGTATTGAGTTGAAATGCCTGAATAATGTGAAGAACAGCAATGGAGATAATGATCTCCACTTTCAATAACAACAATAGCAACAACAAGGTCAACCTCTCTCCTCTCTCTCCTCTCAAATCAAATTCAAAAAGACCTTTCTTGTCATGACTATTGTGGTAATCCAAACAGTGTTGCCAAAGCGTTACAGTATTACAACAATTATGTATAATAACAAAAGAGAACGTCAGAATAATTTTGTGGCAAGCTGAAATAAACTGTCCTGCGAGGACGGAGCTCTCTTTTCTTTCCTCTACATGGGAGTTTATAAAATGTGGGTATTTTTGGCCGAATTTGCTGAAATGTATTTTGTGGACATTTTTTAATTTGGGGCAATGTAGGAGGAAGTGCTGCAGGGTAGGAGGAAGTGCTGCAGTGTAGGAGGAAGTGCTGCAGTGTAGGAGGAAGTGCTGCAGTGTAGGAGGAAGTGCTGCAGTGTAGGAGGAAGTGCTGCAGTGTAGGAGGAAGTGCTGCAGTGTAGGAGGAAGTGCTGCAGTGTAGGGGGTAGAACAGCAGCTTCTGCACACTGCTGCCACAGACGCTCCTCTTTGGGCAGCCATGATTTCTTATCAGCCTGTTTCTATTGCCAGGCTGTGAGCGCTCAGCCTGTGCTTTGTTAACATCGCTCTGTGTCTAACATCATTCACTGCTCTCTCTCTCTCTCTCTCTCTCTCTCTCTCTCTCTCTCTCTCTCTCTCTCTCTCTCTCTCTCTCTCCAGAGCCCCCTCCGACCGTCATGGCGGGGGCCAACGTCACCGCCCCCCCGGGCTCCGGGGCCTTGCTCACCTGCAGCGTGGTCAGCTCGGTGCCCTTCAACCTCACCTGGCTGCGGGGGGGCCAGGGGGCGCCCGGGGCCCCCCGGGGGGCCCTCTCCCTGGAGCTGAGCGCCGTGGGCCCCGAGCACGCCGGCTGGTACCAGTGCCTGGCCGCCAACGAGGGGGGCGTGGCCTCGGCGCGGGTCCACCTCACCGTCCAAGGTGACGTGTGTGTGTGTGTGTGTGTGAGAGAGAGAGAGAGAGAGAGAGAGAGAGAGAGAGAGAGAGAGAGAGAGAGAGAGCAGTGAATGATGTTAGACACAGAGCGATGTTAACAAAGCACAGGCTGAGCGCACACAGACACACACACAGACACACACACACACACACACACACACACACACACACACACACACACACACACACACACACACACACACACACACACACACACACACACACACACACACACACACACTTGCTTTGACAATGTGTGTGTGTGTGTGTGTGTGTGAGAGCTTGCATGTGTGCATCTGCATGTGTGATGATTTATACTTCACAGATTTTTAGGGGATCTTCGAGTGTTTGATCGGCCTCTGCCCCCCAAACCACTCTCTATAACTCACCTGGAGGCCTGGTGTGTGTGTGTGAGGATGATTGAGTGTGTGACCCTCGGGCTTGCCGAGCTCTCTCCTTCTCCAGCCTGCTGCTGCTGCTGCTGCTGCTGGGCCATCACCGCTCTGATGATCAGAACCAGATGGGACATGGCGGCCGGCTCCACCGTAGCCCCAGTGGTAGCCTCACTGGCCCACCGTAGCCCCAGTGGTAGCCTCACTGGCCCCCACTAGCCTCCAGTAGCCCCAGTGGCAGCCTCACTGGACCACCGTAGCCCCAGTGGTAGCCCCCACTGGCCCCCACTAGCCTCCAGTAGCCCCAGTGGTAGCCTCACTGGCCCACCGTAGCCCCAGTGGTAGCCTCACTGGCCCACCGTAGCCCCAGTGGTAGCCTCACTGGCCCACACTAGCCTCCAGTAGCCCCAGTGGCAGCCTCACTGGACCACCGTAGCCCCAGTGGTAGCCTCACTGGCCCACCGTAGCCCCAGTGGTAGCCTCACTGGCCCACCGTAGCCCCAGTGGTAGCCCCCACTAGCCCCCACTAGCCTCCAGTAGCCCCAGTGGTAGCCTCACTGGCCCACCGTAGCCCCAGTGGTAGCCTCACTGGCCCACCGTAGCCCCAGTGGTAGCATCCACTAGCCCCCACTAGCCTCCAGTAGCCCCAGTGGTAGCCCCAGTGGTAGCCCCCACTGGCCTCCAGTAGCCCCAGTGGTAGCCTCACTGGCCCACCGTAGCCCCAGTGGTAGCCCCCACTAGCCCCCACTGGCCTCCAGTAGCCCCAGTGGTAGCCTCACTGGCCCACCGTAGCCCCAGTGGTAGCCTCACTGGCCCACCGTAGCCCCAGTGGTAGCCTCACTGGCCCACCGTAGCCACAGTGGTAGCCTCACTGGCCCACCGTAGCCCCAGTGGTAGCCCCCACTAGCCCCCACTAGCCTCCAGTGGTGGCCCCCACTAGCCTCCAGTAGCCCCAGTGGCAGGTTGTTTAATTATCAACTGAAAATAACATTAAAGTTGGATGATAGAATTATCACTGGCCAGCTGAAACGCGCAGGGGGAAATTAGCGAGACTCATTATCAGCGGGTTATTGGTTTGTATATCATTGTCAGCTTGTCAGCCAGAGACAGATAACTTTACAGTCGGTAAAAAATCAACATGAATATAATAATTATCAATGCATCATTGCCATGGTGCCTTTATTAAAATAATAGAGGTTGGCCAGCATCCATTTTGGCATGCAGCCCCCCCTCCAGAGGTAGACCGTAATTACTAGTAAGTTGTGTCTGAACTTAAGTGTGTTTTGTTGAAAGAGTGACGCTGGCAGCTTCCCATCAATGAGAGCTTGTGAGCGATCGCTTGTGGGGCCGATCTGTCCTAGAAGGTGGGCGGGGTCACTGGGGTCCAACAGGTCCTGAACCGACATCACATTAGCTCTAAAAGGATTCCCTCCAAAATCCTATAAAACCTTGCAGTATATACTTTATTTTGTCCTGCCTCCTTAAATAACCTCAGACAACTCGTCCTCCCCCCGGCTGTGAGGGGACAGCCGGGTGGAGGCTGTGAGGGGACAGCCGGGTGGAAGCTGTCCCCTCACAGCCGGGTGGAGGCTGTCTGAGGCCCGGTGCGAAGGCCCCCACCCTGAGTGTGAATGAAGGCTCAGGGGCTCCAGGGACCGACCTCCGAGGCTCCGGGACTCCTCTGCTGCTCCCTCGACCGTTAGACTCAAACAAGAGTCTATTCTCCTCTCCCTCTCTCTCTCTTGCTCTCTCTCTCTTGCTCTCTCTCTCTCCATCTCCGCTCTCTCTCTCTCTCCTCTCTCTCTCTCTCTCTCTCTCTCTCTCTCTCCTCCCCCCCCCTTCTCTCTCTCTCTCTCCCTCTCTCTGTCTCCTCTCTCTCATCTCTCCCCGCTCTCCTCTGTCTCGCTC
>NC_079423.1:32672462-32677462 GCF_026213295.1 Gadus chalcogrammus
CCCCGGGTGGAGGTGGACGCACTGGGCGGCACCATGACCATCAACGACACCCGGGCCGCGGACGCCGGCGACTACACCTGCGTGGCGGGGAACTCGGCGGGAACCTCCTCCGGGAGCATCACCCTGGACGTGGGAGGTGAGCTCAGACGCCCTGAGAGGCAACGCAGCATCACAGCACAACAGCAGAGAACACAGAGCTGGTCACTGAGAGACAACGCAGCATCACAGCACAACAGCAGAGAACACAGAGCTGGTCACTGAGAGACAACGCAGCATCACAGCACAACAGCAGAGAACACAGAGCTCGCTGTCATCGCCTTGTTAACCTCCGATCCCCGCGGGATTATAGGGACGGGCTCTGAATGGCTCACCTTGGCAGTGCAGATAAAAACTGATTCTAGGCTTGAGTCCCGTTATTATGAGATGAGCTCACTATCTAGCACGTCACTCTTCACTAGCAAGCACAAAGCGAGCCTACCTTACTGCTGTAGAAGGTACACACTCTGAGGTACACACTCTGAGGTACACACTCTGAGGTACACTGGGCCCTCCATCAACACAAAGGGATAACCTCATTCCTGAACGATTGACACACAGAAGGACTGCTAGTCTAAGCCTTGTAAACACTCTTTATCCACCAGCACCACCTACACCACCAGCACCACCCCCAGCCCCCCACCACCAGCACCACCCCCAGCCCCCCACCACCCTCACCACCACCACAACCTACACCACCCCCACCACCCCCACCACCCCCACCCCCAGCCCCCCACCACAACCTACACCACCACCACCACCTCCCTCACCACCACCCCCACCTACACCACCACCACCACCACCACCACCCTCACCACCACCACCTACACCACCCCCACCACCTACACCACCCTCACCACCACCCTCACCACCACCACCACCTACACCACCCTCACCACCACCTACACCACCACCACCACCACCCTCACCACCACCACCTACACCACCCCCACCACCTACACCACCCTCACCACCACCCTCACCACCCCTCTCTCCCACAGCCCTGCCCACCTTCTCCCAGCAGCCGGCCGATGTGTGGGCCGACCTGGGCTCCAACGTGACGCTGGCGTGCGTCGCCCAGGGGTACCCCGAGCCGCTGGTCACCTGGCGGCGGGGGGACGGCTCCTCCCTCCTCCAGCGGGGCCCCTCCCCCAGCACCGTCACCCAGAGCCGCGGGGGGCTGCACCTCATCAGTGAGTGGTCCCCCCCTACCCTACCCTACCGTACTGACCAGTGGGGGGTCCCCCCTACTGTACCCTACCGTACTGACCAGTGGGGGGGTCCCCCCTACTGTACCCTACCGTACTGACCAGTGGGGGGTCCCCCCCTACTGTACTCAGGGGTCCCCCCCTACTGTACTGTACCATACTGACCAGTGGGGGGTCCCCCCCTACTGTACTGGGGGGTCCCCCTCTACTGTACTGGGGGGTCCCCCTCTACTGTACTGGGGGGTCCCCCCCAACTGTACTGGGGGGTCCTCCTCTACTGTACTGGGGGGTCCTCCTCTACTGTACTGGGGGGTCCCCCTCTACTGTACTGGGGGGTCCCCCCTACTGTACTACACCGTACTGGATCCTGTATGAACACATGGTGGGGCTGAGAACGACTTCCTGTAGTCAGTAAAGTACTGCTTACCACCCTGGAAGTTGACCACTTTAGACTCGTCCTTGACCTCCATGTTGTCTGTCTCACACGTCTTAAAACAACAGAATAACAAAGCTATTTAAATTTACCTGAATTGAATTGAAGTGTATTAAATTGAATTGTATTGAATTGAATTGCATCAGCGCCCTGATAACCCGTTAAACCTCCACCCCCCCCTCCGTGCTCTGCAGACCTGTGGGTGGAGGACGAGGCGGTGTACGTGTGCGAGGCCCACAACCACTTCGGCAGCGCCCAGGCCCGGGCGAAGGTCACGGTGACCGGACTGGGTAAGGACCCCGCTGCCCGACCCCAGAGCGAAGCGGGGGAGGACCCCGAGGTTAACCCACCGAGGGGTTCTCCACCTCACTGGGGGAGGACCCCGAGGTCAACCCACCGAGGGGTTCTCCACCTCACGGGGGAGGACCCCGAGGTTAACCCACCGAGGGGTTCTCCACCTCACTGGGAGAGGACCCCGAAGTTAACCCATGGGGGGGTTCTCCACCTCACTGGGGAGGACCCCGAGGTTAACCCACGGAGGGGGAGGACCCCGAGGTTAACCCACGGAGGGGTTCTCCACCTCACTGGGGGAGGACCCCGAGGTTAACCCACGGAGGGGGAGGACCCCGAGGTTAACCCACGGAGGGCTTCTCCACCTCACTGGGAGACGGGAGCTCCCTGCTGGGGCTAGATGTTTGACGCCCTGAGCTAGTCGTTGACGTGGAGAGGATGCGAGGTGGTGAACAGAATGAGGGCTGCTCATCGACGGCTCGTTGGAAGTGCAGACTGCAGGCTCTACCCCACGACGTCCCACAGCAGGGAGACGGCATAAATACATTTGAGCTTCCTAAAGCTACGAAAAAAGAGTTACAAGAGTTCTAGTTCTTTAAATTATGAAATTACATTTTCATTTAAAGGGAGTATTTGGAGACGGCCGGTGTTGTTAAGCGATTCTCCGGGGGTGTCGGTCTGCAGGAGTTATTGGACGCATGTCGTCCGTCATGAGGGAGAACATCTGGGAGTGCTTAACAGACCAGATCAAATAGAATAAAGACAGCACCCTTGTTGTCGTAGCCACCTAACTGGCGAGGTCTGGTTGCGTATGCATTGCGCTGCCTCTATGATCCATGAGGCTTGGCACTCACCCCGTTTCTTTTGCCAATCTTCAAAGACCTTTCCTCTGCATTCCTCTGGATGTCTTTTTCCCCAAATGTATTTAATAGAAAATATAGCAATTTGATATACTTCAAAAGCATACCAGTGTGGATAAATAGGCCACAAAGCACGTCCACTTGTCTATGTAATCCTTCCAACTGTCCTGTCCATTGGCCTAGTCAGTCGTATTTGTGTGCGTGCATTTTTCTGTCTGCAAATGTGCATGAAGGCTTTTTTTGTGCACATGGGTCTTATTTAAAAGTGGGTCTCCATTGCCAACATGGACAACATAAATGTAAGCCAAACCTGAAATAAGAGGACCTGACATGTATAACTGCCCCGGCTCCCCACCGATAGTCTACTCCGAGCGCACACACCCATACACAATGGTATGCACACACAAACACACACACACCAAAACATGTACAAACAAACACACACACACACACACACACATACACACACACACACACACACACACACACACACACACACACACACACACACACACACACACACACACACACACACACACACACACACACACACACACACACACACACACACACACACACACACACACACACACACACGTGTGCGCGCGTGTGTGTGAGTGTGTGTGTGTGTGTCAGGGTGGTCTTTTTCCATTCCCATTGAGCCAACACCCTGTTTTCTACCAGTGACTAGATCTCCCGCTACATGATGTCATTTTGTATGTGTGTGTGTGTGTGTGTGTGTGTGTGTGTGTGTGTGTGTGTGTGTGTGATTACACACACACGCACACGCACACACACTCACACACACACACGCACGCGCACACACACACTGTTGGGCACAGCACCTTGGTGTTGAGCTAATTCTTTCCCCTTTCCCCCCGTGCTCTTCGGCCCCCCCCTTCCCCCCCCTATATGCCCGTACACCGTTCTACGCTATGTAGCCGTTAGCATCACAGCCTCTTGTCCCCCCCCCCCCAGTGGCCCCCCTGCTGGCCCCGGGCCCCGGGATGCTCAGCGTGGTGGAGCAGCAGCCGCTCACCCTGCCCTGCCTGCTGCTGGCCGGGAACCCCCTGCCCCAGAGACAGTGGCTCCACAACCACGGCCTGGTGGGTACCATGGGGGGGGGGCCCTGGGGGGTACCATGGGGGGGGGGGGGAGAGAGGGCCTGGTGGGTACCATGGGGGGGGGGGGGGGGTACAATGGGAGGGATGCTGGGATCAGAGAACACTCTGCCTTCTGCTGGGGGAGGGAGGGAAGACGGCAAATAATTATTGAAGGAAGCAACAAGGGAACGAAAGAAGGAGAGGATGAAGTGATGAGGAGGAGAGAAGGACACATGGCTTCATTAGAATCTAAGTGACGGCTATGTTGTGTGTGTGTGTGTGTGTGTGTGTGTGTGTGTGTGTGTGTGTGTGTGTGTGTGTGTGTGTGTGTGTGTGTGTGTGTGTGTGTGTGTGTGTGTGTGTGTGTGTGTGTGTGTGTGACCCAGCTGACCTCTGACCAGTACGTGACGGTGCGTCGGGACGGCAGTCTGCACATAGAGAGGGTCCGTCTGGAGGACGCCGGGGAGTACACCTGCCTGGCCGAGAACCTGGTGGGGGCCAGCAACCACAGCACCCTGCTGCAGGTCTACGGTAGGCCTACAGCACCCTGCACCCTACAGTAGGCCTACAGCAACCTACAGTAGGCCTACAGCACCCTACTCCCTACGGTAGGCCTACAGCACCCTGCACCCTACAGAAGGCCTACAGCAACCTACAGTAGGCCTACAGCACCCTACTCCCTACGGTAGGCCTACAGCACCCTGCTGCAGGTCTACGGTAGGCCTACAGCACCCTGCACCCTACGTTAGGCCTACAGCACCCTGCTGTAGGTCTACGGTAGGCCTACAGCACCCTGCTCCCTACGGTAGGCCTACAGCACCCTGCTGCAGGTCTACGGTAGGCCTTACAGCACCCTGCTGCAGGTCTACGGTAGGCCTACAGCACCCTGCTGCAGGTCTACGGTAGGCCTACAGCACCCTGCACCCTACAGTAGGCCTACAGCAACCTACAGTAGGCCTACAGCACCCTACTCCCTACGGTAGGCCTACAGCACCCTGCGGTAGGCCTTACAGCACCCTGCTGCAGGTCTACGGTAGGCTTTACAGCACCCTGCTGCAGGTCTACGGTA
>NC_079423.1:32684962-32689962 GCF_026213295.1 Gadus chalcogrammus
TTTATCCATTGTTCCTACATTAATCTGATCAGGTGATTCCTTTATCCGGTGTTCCTACATTGATCCGATCAGGTGATTCCTTTATCCATTGTTCCTACATTAATCTGATCAGGTGATTCCTTTATCCGGTGTTCCTACATTAATCTGATCAGGTGATTCCTTTATCCGGTTTCTACATTAATTTGATCAGGTGATTCCTTTATCCGGTGTTTCTACATTAATCTGAGTCAGGTGATTCCTTTATCTGGTGTTCCTACATTGATCCGATCAGGTGATTCCTTTATCCGGTGTTGCTACATTGATCCGATCAGGTGATTCCTTTATCCGGTGTTCCTACATTAATCTGATCAGGTGATTCCTTTATCCGGTTTCTACATTAATTTGATCAGGTGATTCCTTTATCCGGTGTTTCTACATTAATCTGAGTCAGGTGATTCCTTTATCCGGTGTTCCTACATTGATCCGATCAGGTGATTCCTTTATCCATTGTTCCTACATTGATCCGATCAGGTGATTCCTTTATCCGGTGTTCCTACATTGATCCGATCAGGTGATTCCTTTATCCATTGTTCCTACATTGATCCGATCAGGTGATTCCTTTATCCGGTGTTCCTACATTGATCCGATCAGGTGATTCCTTTATCTGGTGTTCCTACATTGATCCGATCAGGTGATTCCTTTATCCGGTGTTCCTACATTGATCCGATCAGGTGATTCCTTTATCCGGTTTCTACATTAATTTGATCAGGTGATTCCTTTATCCGGTTTCTACATTAATTTGATCAGGTGATTCCTTTATCCGGTGTTCCTACATTGATCCGATCAGGTGATTCCTTTATCCGGTGTTCCTACATTGATCCAATCAGGTGATTCCTTTATCCGGTGTTCCTACATTGATCCAATAAGGAGATTCCTTTATCTGGTGTTCCTACATTGATCCGATCAGGTGATTCCTTTATCCGGTTTCTACATTAATCTGATCAGGTGATTCCTTTATCCGGTGTTCCTACATTGATCCGATCAGGTGATTCCTTTATCCGGTGTTCCTACATTGATCCGATCAGGTGATTCCTTTATCCGGTGTTGCTACATTGATCCGATCAGGTGATTCCTTTATCCGGTGTTGCTACATTGATCCGATCAGGTGATTCCTTTATCCGGTGTTGCTACATTGATCCGATCAGGTGATTCCTTTATCCGGTGTTTCTACATTGATCCGATCAGGTGATTCCTTTATCCGGTGTTCCTACATTGATCCGATCAGGTGATTCCTTTATCCGGTGTTGCTACATTGATCCGATCAGGTGATTCCTTTATCCGGTGTTGCTACATTGATCCGATCAGGTGATTCCTTTATCCGGTGTTGCTACATTGATCCGATCAGGTGATTCCTTTATCCGGTGTTCCTACATTGATCCGATCAGGTGATTCCTTTATCCGGTGTTCCTACATTGATCCGATCAGGTGATTCCTTTATCCGGTGTTCCTACATTGATCCGATCAGGTGATTCCTTTATCCGGTGTTCCTACATTGATCCGATCAGGTGATTCCTTTATCCGGTGTTCCTACATTGATCCGATCAGGTGATTCCTTTATCCGGTGTTCCTACATTGATCCGATCAGGTGATTCCTTTATCCGGTGTTCCTACATTGATCCGATCAGGTGATTCCTTTATCCGGTGTTGCTACATTGATCCGATCAGGTGATTCCTTTATCCGGTGTTCCTACATTGATCCGATCAGGTGGTTCCGGGGAACAGCGTCCAGATCCTGGACGGTGGGAGGACCCTGCTGCTGCTGAAGGCAGCGCCCGCGGACGCAGGCAGCTACAGCTGTAAAGCCATCAACATCGCCGGCAGCACAGACAAGGACTTCTTCCTCGATGTCCTGGGTCAGTCTGCATGTCCCAAACCATCCTCCTCCTCAATGCATTGAGAAAGCATAACATTCATAACATTAGAGTATAGATGATGAGTCTATGAATGGGTGCATGTTCACCATAGTACTTTCGGAGATAAATAAATAAAGTTTAAAAATTTATAAACTTAATACGATTAATTTTCTTGTATTATTTAAGTACGGAGTCGGTTCAAGACGCTCACTTTATCCACGTAGGCTTCTTAAACAATGTTGTGACCATTTCAACATGATGTGTGCCACTCCTCCCAGTCCCTCCCAGTATCATAGGGACAGCTTCTCCAAAGGATCTCTCTAGTGTTCTCAACCAAGAGGTCAGTTTGGAGTGCAAGGTCAAAGGTCAGCCCTTCCCCACCGTCCAGTGGTACAAAGACCGAAAGTGAGTTTCATGGTGAAAACATATCTCTGTGATGATTTATCTCTAAACATTACTCTAAGGGTTAGGGACACGACTCCACCACTTGCACCTTGTCACAATTCATAAATAACTTCTCTTTTGCATTAAAGTGATTTGTCACACATCGGTGTGTCCCCCTGTAGATATAGATAGACAGTAGATATAGATATACAGTAGATATATATATATATAGATATACAGTAGATATAGATATACTGTAGATATAGATATACAGTAGACATAGATATACTGTAGATATTGATATTGTTACAGATATGGATATACACTAGATATAGATATACAGTATATATATATATATATATATATATATATATATATGTATATATGTATATATATATATATATATATATATATATATGTATATATATATATATATATATATATATGTATATATGTATATATATATGCATATATGTATATATGTATATATATATGTATATAGATATACAGTAGATCTAGATGTAGATATAGATATATACAGTAGATATATATATATATATATATAGAAATACAGTAGATATAGATATACAGTAGATATATGTATATTAGAGCTGTCAGTTAAACGCGTTATTAACGGCGTTAACGCAAACCAATTTTAACGGCGTTAAAAAAATTATCGCACGATTAACGCCATTGTTTTATTTAAAAAAAAAATATATATATATATTTTTTTTCTTTTCTTTGGCTCAAAACATAGAAGCAGTAGCCTGACTGCTATGTTCAAATGACATTTGTTCAAAGCAGTCGTTTAATTGCACTATAGGCTCTTTTTTTGTATCGTCCTGTTTTGATCAGTATATGCCAATGTTGTTATCAATAAAAAATCATTTGCACAAGGCAAGCCGATGCACTTCACCATGTTGATAAGAGAATTAAAATGAGAAGAATTATGGGACAAAAAAATCAAGGGATATTTAGCATAGAAAAAGAATTTGCGATTAAATGCGATTAATCGTGAGTTAACTATGACATTAATGCGATTAATCACGATTAAATATTTTAATCGCTTGACAGCTCTAATATATAGATGTACAGTAGATATATATATATATAGATAAACAGTATATCTATATAGATGTACAGTAGATCTAGATGTAGATATCCATCGCTGTGGCTGTGACCCCCAGGCCGGTGTTCCTGGGGGACCCTAACCTGGAGGTCACCGACCGAGGTCAGCTGCTGAGGATCCGTAGCTCCCGTCTGGGCGACGCTGCCCGCTACCAGTGCAGCGCCAGCAACGCCGCCGGGAGGCTGCTCAAGGACTTCAACCTCAGCGTCTACGGTGAGCCCCCCCCCCCCAGCGTCTACGGTGAGACCCCCCCCCCAGCGTCTACGGTGAGCCCCCCCTTAGTGAGACCCCCCTTAGTGAGCCCCCCCTTAGTGAGCCCCCCCTTAGCGTGCCCCCCCTTAGTGAGCCCCCCAGCCTCTACGGTGAGCCCCCCAGCCTCTACGGTGAGCCCCCCCCAGTAGGATGGTGGTGGTGGATTGTCTCAAGGCTCAGAGGTCCAGACGCTGAGTGAACCTCCCCAGTGGTGATGGCTCGGCCTCATGGCTCCTTCCTGTTCAGTAGTTCTGCTTTATCCAAAGCCACTTACCGATATGCCCGTGAACAATTAAAGTGTTGAATCCATAGTGGCTGCACTGCACCGTTCTTATGGCTGAGTTTAAACACCGCCCCCCGGAGTGCAGAGTGTCTCCAGTGACCCCCCCAGCGTGAGGGTAGTGTTCCTACGGCGTTGGGGGCAGCGAGTCCATTGAACGGAGCAAAGCAAGAGCCCACATTGGGGATTAGGTGTAGTCTAACTCAACCAAAGAACCGTCAGCCCGTCCCCTCCTTCCTGAGGGGCCCCTCACTGCCCCCCCATCCTCACGGGTCTCCCCCCCCCCCAGTGCCCCCGTCCATCAGGGGGGGCAACGTGACCTCGGCGGTGGTGGCCGTCCTGGACTCGGCGGTGAGCCTGGAGTGCGAGGCCCGCGGCGTGCCGCAGCCCGCCGTCACCTGGTACCGCGGCGGCCAGGTGCTGCTGTCCAGCCGCCAGGCGCAGTACGGGGAGCGAGGCCGCTTCCTGGAGATCCCCCGCGCCCAGGCCCGGGACGCCGGCAGCTACGCCTGCAGGGTGACCAGCGTGGCGGGGGCGGCCGAGAAGGGCTACGAGCTGGACGTCTACCGTGAGGCAACACCTCCAGACCTATGTTGATGTATATGGATCTAGGTATAGATATCTATAGATATATGGATCTATGTATAGATATCTATGTAAAGATATATGGATCTATGTATAGATATCTATGTATAGATAGATGGATCTATGTATAGATATATGGATCTATGTATAGATATCTATGTATAGATATATGGATCTATGTATAGATATATGGATCTATGTATAGATATATGGATCTATGTATAGATATCTATGTATCGATATATGGATCTATGTATAGATATCTATGTAAAGATATATGGATCTATGTATAGATATCTATGTATAGATATATGGATCTATGTATAGATATATGGATCTATGTATAGATATCTATGTATAGATATATGGATCTATGTATAGATATATGGATCTATGTATAGATATATGGATCTATGTATAGATATCTATGTATAGATATATGGATCTATGTATAGATATATGGATCTATGTATAGATA
>NC_079423.1:32694962-32732462 GCF_026213295.1 Gadus chalcogrammus
ATAGACCTAAAACATAGAGTTATAACATAGAGCTACAACATAGAGATGCTCATAGAGCTACCACATAGAGCTGCTCATAGAGCTACCACATAGAGCTGCTCATAGAGCTGGAACATATGTAGATATGTGTCTATATAATATGGTAATAATAAATAAAGTTGTGTGTGTCCCCCCCCCCCCAGTGCCCCCGTCCATCCGGCCCTCTGGCCCCCCCGACCGCTCGGTGGTCCTCCACGGGGCCCTCAGCCTGCAGTGCGTCCCCAGCGGGGCCCCCACCCCCAGCATCACCTGGCTCAAAGACGGCCGCCCCGTGGACACGGCGCAAGAGCACCTCAAGGTGGGCGGGGGGGGACCAGACCCAGGGCTGGGGGGGGACCAGACCCAGGGCTGGGGGGGGACCTGACCCAGGGCTGGGGGGGGACCTGACCCAGGGCTGGGGGGGGACCAGACCCAGGGCTGGGGGGGGACCAGACCCAGGGCTGGGGGGGGACCAGACCCAGGGCTGGGGGGGGACCAGACCCAGGGCTGGGGGGGGACCTGACCCAGGGCTGGGGGGGGACTCAGGGGTCAGAGGTCCAGGGAGATGTATTTGAGGGAATGACTCCAGTGGATGGAGCCTGGCTGTCATCACGGGTTCATTGAATCATTAACTTAACTACTCCTCTTTCTTATTTAAAAGGTTTTGTCCTCAAGCCCCTACAAACACGTAACGTGTTTGTATTATATTTCTACATGAAAGAGAATAATCTTTGTCTCAATATTTAAGAGAGGATGAAGATAAGTGATTTCCGGGTGCATTTGGCTAGTGTTTTAAAGTATTTAATCAAACTCATTATATAGCCAAACTAAATCATGGCATTTTGCAAAGGCCCGTAAGTTAGAAGGATCGCTTGAGTGTTTTAGAAAAGGACAGTGCCGTTGTCGGCAGGATTCGAACCTGCGCGGGGAGACCCCAATGGATTTCTAGTCCATCGCCTTAACCACTCGGCCACGACAACTCTGACTGTGTCTCTGTGTGTTTGCAGTAACTATTGGAACCTGACACAGCCATAGAAAATACACCAATAGGAAGAACATTGGTGCAATGAGGTTCTCTGCCTTCTTTACGTTTTTTCTTCTTTCTCTCTCTTCTCTCTCTCTCTCTCTCTCTGTCTCTCTGTCTCTCTCTCTGTCTCTCTCTCTCTCTCTCTCTCTGTCTCTCTCTCTCTCTCTCTCTCTCTCTCTCTCTCTCTCTCCCTCTCCCTCTCCCTCTCCCTCTCCCTCTCCCTCTCAGCTCCAGTCTGCGGGCCGGGTGCTGCAGGTGACCCAGGCCAGACTAGAGGATTCTGGGAGGTACTCCTGCGTGGCCACCAACGCCGCCGGAGAGGTCCAACAACATCTACGTCTGAGTGTCCATGGTAACCATAGACCCACCCCTCCTCTCTCTCTGTGTGTCCATGGTAACCATAGACACACCCCTCCTCTCTCTCGGTGTAGCCATGGTAACCATAGACCCACCCCTCCTCTCCTCACTGTGTGTCCATGGTAACCATAGACCCACCCCTCCTCTCTCTCGGTGTAGCCATGGTAACCGTAGACCCACCCCTCCTCTCTCTGGGTCGGCCTCAGTCTCCTGTTCTTTAATCCCTCTGTACTGCGCCGCCCAGACTGACCAACCAGAGTGGACCGTGGGGTCCTACCTGCGCTGCACTTTGTGAACGCATGCTCTGTTTGATTTGTTTTTCCCATCAGAGCCCCCCAGAATCCCCTACTCTGGAGAAGTCGTCAACCAGACCATCTTGACTGGCTTCTCAACACAGCTGGAATGCAAGGCGACTGGCAGCCCTATCCCCGGTAAGCCTGGTCTCAGATCAGCCATGGAGTCAGAGTTGACCTCTTCCTACTGACCAACCGACCAGAGGAGAGACGTCCGTGTAGACTTCCTCATCAATTAGTCATGTTTGAGTATCTATTCAATGTTCCACTCTACTATTCAATGTTCCACTCTACTATTCAATGTTCCACTCTACTATTCAATGTTCCACTCTACTATTCAATGTTCCACTCTACTATTCAATGTTCCACTCTACTATTCAATGTTCCACTCTACTATTCAATGTTCTACTCTACTATTCAATGTTCTACTCTACTATTCAATGTTCCACTCTACTATTCAATGTTCAACTCTACTATTCAATGTTCCACTCTACTATTCAATGTTCCACTCTACTATTCAATGTTCCACTCTACTATTTAATGTTCTACTCTACTATTCAATGTTCAACTCGTGTGATTTACTTCAACATTTACTAGGAGTGTGTCTGTGATAGTTGAATGCTCATCATACTTAAGACAACCTTGTTTACTACTGCTCCTGGCGAGACATAGAGTATACATTTGACTAAACTATGAATCATAAATCCTGTTGAATACATAAAGCATACATGACACCTCAACCCTGGCATTGTCCTGTATAATAAAAGGTTGATTACAGCCAGAGGGAGTCAATATCCAACAGACTCTCTGATTGGTTGAATGTAAGAAGGTGATGTTCTACCGTTGACCATGAGTCCTTGTGTCTGCGCGTCGGCAGCGATCACGTGGTACAAAGATGGCCGCCCGCTGAGCGGCGCGGGCGGGGGCGTGGCCCTGCTGCGGCGCGGAACCGTGCTGGAAGTCGGACGCGCCCGCGTGACGGACGCCGGCCTGTACCGCTGCGTGGCCGCCAACGTGGCCGGGAGCGCCGAGGCCTCCACCCGGCTGCACGTCCACGGTGAGCTGACGTAGTCACCTCTGAGGAGGGGAGCGGTGAGCCGACGTAGTCACCTCTGAGGAGGGGAGCGGTGAGCTGACGTAGTCACCTCTGAGGAGGTGGAGCGGTGAGCTTACGTAGTCACCTCTGAGGAGGTGGAGCGGTGAGCTGACGTAGTCACCTCTGAGGAGGTGGAGCGGTGAGCTGACGTAGTCACCTCTGAGGAGGTGGAGCGGTGAGCTGACGTAGTCACCTCTGAGGAGGTGGAGCGGTGAGCTGACGTAGTCACCTCTGAGGAGGTGGAGGCCGGATTGGTCACGCCTTAAGGGCACTTAGTCAATGTAGGGTTTAAGGGCATTAAGGGCACTTAGTCAACGTAGGGTTAAAGGGCATTAAGGGCACTTAGTCAACGTAGGGTTAAAGGGCATTAAGGGCACTTAGTCAACGTAGGGTTAAAGGGCCTTAAGGGCACTTAGTCAACGTAGGGTTAAATGGCCTTAAGGGCACTTAGTCAACGTAGGGTTAAAGGGCATTAAGGGCACTTAGTCAACGTAGGGTTAAAGGGCATTAAGGGCACTTAGTCAATGTAGGGTTTAAGGGCATTAAGGAAACTTAGCCAACGTGGGGTTAAAGGGCATTAGGGGCACTTAGTCCACATAGGGTTTAAGGGCATTAAGGGCACTTAGTCAACGTAGGGTTAAAGGGCCTTAAGGGCACTTAGTCAACGTAGGGTTAAAGGGCATTAAGGGCACTTAGTCAACGTAGGGTTAAAGGGCATTAAGGGCACTTAGTCAACGTAGGGTTAAAGGGCATTAAGGGCACTTAGTCAACGTAGGGTTAAAGGGCATTAAGGGCACTTAGTCAACGTAGGGTTAAAGGGCCTTAAGGGCACTTAGTCAACGTAGGGTTAAAGGGCCTTAAGGGCACTTGGTCAACGTAGGGTTAAAGGGCATTAAGGGCACTTGGTCAACGTAGGGTTAAAGGGCATTAAGGGCACTCAGTCAATGTAGGGTTTAAGGGCATTAAGGAAACTTAGCCAACGTGGGGTTAAAGGGCATTAGGGGCACTTAGTCCACGTAGGGTTTAAGGGCATTAAGGGCACTTAGTCAACGTAGGGTTAAAGGGCATTAAGGGCACTTAGTCCACGTAGGGTTAAAGGGCATTAAGGGCACTTAGTCCACCTAGGGTCTAAGGGTGGTGTTAAGGCAGGGGGCCTCCTCTCGCTGTGGTCAGGGAGCCAGTGGAGGACAGGGGGCTGATAGAGGTTGTATTGAATAAAGTGATGTAGTATACACACCCTCCCCCCCCCAGTGCCCCCGCTGATCTCCAGCCGCGGCGGCACGGTGACGGTGGTGGTGAACGAGGCCGCCCGGCTGGACTGCGAGGCCACCGGCCTGCCCCCGCCCAGCCTCACCTGGCTCAAAGATGGCCGCCCCGTCGCCAGCGTGTCAGACGGCATCCAGGCACGTCCCATGATGCATCACCCTGCACACACACACACACACACACACACACACACACACACACACACTGACAAGACAACAATATGCTTCTTGATTTGAACTGACTATTACAAGACTGGGTAGTCATTGCGGCGGTGGTGATATATCTGTATGTCTGTCTGTCTGTTTGTCTGTCTGTCTGTCTGTCTGTCTGTCTGTCTGTCTGTCTGTCTGTCTGTCTGTCTGTACGTCTGTCTGTACGTCTGTCTGTACGTCTGTACGTCTGTCTGTCGATACATGTGTACGTCTGCACATCTGCACGTCTGTACGTCTGTACGTCTGCATGTCTGCACGTCTGCACGTCTGTACGTCTGTACGTCTGTCCGTCTGTACGTCTGCACGTCTGCACGTCTGTACGTCTGTACGTCTGTACGTCTGTACGTCTGTACGTCTGCACGTCTGCACGTCTGTCCGTCTGCACGTCTGTACGTCTGTACGTCTGTACTTGTCAGGATAGACGTGGTGAGGGTTCTGGGTTGATCCCCAATGTGTTGAGCAGGATGCCCTGGCCCCTGCGTCCTGCTGTGTGCTCAAAGCGCTGTGGCTGAGGCCGTTATAGTGAGGCTGCGCTGGCCCTGGCCCCTGCGTCCTCGTGCGCTGAGAGGTTCTTCATGTGCGTGCTGTGCTCTCTGCAGGTGTTGTCCGGCGGCCGGCAGCTGTCCCTGACCAGCTCCCAGGTCAGCGATACGGGCTCCTACACCTGTGTGGCCGTCAACTCTGGGGGGGAGCAGCAGCGAGAGTACGACCTGAGAGTATACGGTGAGCACTGAGCTGCTTCAGTGCACTGTTGAGCTGTTTGCACTGACTTATTATTATTATATCCTTTATTTAACCAGGTTGAGATTAAAATCTCTTTTACAAGAGAGACCTGGCCAAGATGGACAGCAGTACACAGTTGCAACATAAAACACAAGACAAAGTATAAGTTCAATACTAAGTGCAATAGTAATAAAACATTTAGATCATTGACTTAAACATTTGCATTTTCCAATGGAGTCCGACATCAAACTCTTTACAACAGTTTTAAATTCACTGAGAGTAACTAGGTCTTGCAGCTTGAGCTGCTTCTGCAGTTTATTACAGGAAGATGGTGCAAAAACCTCGAAGGCCTTTGTTCCCCAGTTGTGTCCGCGCTTCAGCTACACTCATAAGGACCACGTCCTGAGACCATAACCCATGGGGGACACGTTTCCGGGACATATGCAGTGACAAATAACAGGGGAGCTTACCTAAAATTGCCTTGTAGATAAAAACATACCAGTGGGAACATTCCTGCTCTCTGGATAGCTTTAATTCAATGCTTTGAATGGCATTCCCCCTGGTACATATAAAAGGGTCATGTGCTCAAAGGATGTTGAAAAATAACATTTTCCAAGAGTTGTATGTGATGAAGTAACATTGAGACAAAGTTTAATTTGTTGAATCCCCTCCCTGCCTCACTCATGTAGCCACCAAACTGCTGGTCGTACCAGGGATGATTCCGTTCAATTGGACAGATCTTTATTTGTTCTCGTCTAGAGGGATTTCTTGCATGGGATAGTGTAAAGAAGGGAAACCTCAAAGTGGATGTGCATGTTATTTTTGGCCTGTGTGTGTGTGTGTGTGTGTGTGTGTGTGTGTGTGTGTGTGTGTGTGTGTGTGTGTGTGTGTGTGTGTGTGTGTGTGTGTGTGTGTGTGTGTGTGTGTGTGTGTGTGTGTGTGTGGTCCTTATGTATGCAAGTGTGTGTGTGTGTGTGTGTGTGTGTGTGTGTGTGTGCGTGTGCGTGTGTGTGTGTGTGTGTGCGTGCGTCCGTCCTAATGCTCCTCCATGATCAGGAGATGCTAGACTGGTAACTAGAGTTGTGTAATTGCTACCATCTCCACGAGCTTCCTGCTCTCTGCCCCGTCCGGCTCAGACCTCCGCCTGAATGGGATTTAGGGTAAAGGGTCGGGTGGCTCTTTTCTAGAACCGATTCACCAGGTCGTAGGAAATAACCTGATTATAACCTCAGCAGAAAGGAGACCCTAATCCATGAGATTAGTCTGCATGGGAGAATGACGCCACTGTGGTCAACATGGACTTCTTTTGTGCTTTTCAAACTGGGCCTTTTTCGTAAAATCAAAATAAAGCGTGGTTCTTCTGATGTCACTGAAGTGCTTAAAATTTGATACTTAAATGTGGGCAATCGTCTCTGTGTTGGTTCCAGAAAGCATTGTGGGGGAGATCCCAGAGTTACATTGGTATGAAAGAGGTTGTAGGAACCCCTTCTTCGTGGGATCAGTCCTTCAGACGGGCTCTGATTGGCTGCAGGCTGTCCCATGATCAGGCCGTTTCCAGGGTAACATGGCCTCTCTCTTCCGCAGTGCCCCCCAACATCAGCGGGGAGGAGGCCAACGCCACCGTGATGCTGGGGGGTCCCGTGGAGCTGCTCTGCCAGAGCGACGCCATCCCCCCGCCCACGCTGTCATGGCGCAAAGATGGCCGCCCGCTCTTCAGAAAACCAGGACTCAGCGTCTCAGAGAACGGGAGGCTCCTTAAGGTATAGCCAGGATTCATTCAGCATTCATAACTATCACTCATTAGGATCGATATAATAAACTCATGATAACATGTAGGCTGTGAGGTTTGATCAGGGGATCCTAATGTACTCTAAACCTCCGCTACATGTAGGCTGTGAGGTTTAATCAGTGGACTCTAATGTACTCAAAACCCGCTAAATGAGTGTCGTGTTGGCGTGTGGCTGCAGATCGACAGCTCCCAGGTGCAGGACTCCGGCCGCTACACCTGTGAGGCCACCAACGTCGCCGGCAAGACGGAGAAGAACTACAACCTCAACGTCTGGGGTGAGTTCCACATGCCGACACAGCCGTATGGTTCTGTTTCTAGTTCAATCGTGTACTGGATGGTCCTGAAGGTTCCATTTCAGAGCTACTATTTGAGTGTAATTTGTTAGAAATGCTATTGGTGAGTGAAATGCATTTACAGACCAATCAGGGCCTCTCTTCCCTGATTGGTCTGGGCATCCGTCCTGCCTGGATACGGGTGGGTAGATAGCAACATTAAAGACTGTTGAAGAAACATGAGGAGCATAGATCAAGTTTCCTTTTTTTTGTTTCAACATCTTGCTTTCCTGCTCTGTCTTGACAACTTTTGAATCTTACCCAGCTTTGATTCAGCCACCCAAAAATGTTAATTTAAAGTGCAGTAATTGTTCAATTTGCTTCCCTAATTGAGACGCTGTATAGTGATGGGAGCTCGCCCCCTGTGGGTGCCTTGTGGTCATTACAGTGTCTCCCAGTATCCGGGCCTCGGAGGACGGCACTCCGCTGACGGTGGTCGAGGGGAGTCTGATCACTCTGGTGTGCGAGTCCAACGGGATCCCCCCCCCCAGCCTGGCCTGGAGGAAGAACGGTAGGAACTGCAGTGAGCAGGGCTGTCTGAATGTTTCATAGCAACAGGAGGAAAGAGATAGAAATCGAGAGTGATGAACCATTTCTCTGTTTAACTCCCTCCATAGATATAGGGATAGAGAAGAGAGAAAGAGGAAGAAAACTTTTGAAAAAAGGGGATGGGAGGGGGGAGGGAGAGAAAGGCTCAAAATGAGAATTTAGGAACTCCATTTAGCCCACAATCAGGAAGGGAAATTGAAAAAGAAGAGAATGTGTTCCTAAATCTAACTCACGGTACCCTGTTGATTGAATACATTTGAAATGTTCTCCTCTGCTGGGTCTCAGGAGCTGAGCTGAAGGCCGACCCCCGGGTCAGGGTTCTGTCGGGGGGGCGCCAGCTGCAGATCTCCCGGGCTGAGAGGGCCGACTCCGCCTCCTACACCTGCAGCGCCACCAGCTCCGCCGGCACCGCCTCCAAGGAGTACAGCCTCCAGGTCTACGGTACGTCCCCACCCGTACACTGAGTCCAGTACCTCCTGGGTACACCACCATTACACTGAGTCCAGTACCACCTGGGTTCACCACCATTACACTGAGTCCAGTACCACCTGGGTACACCACCATTACACTGAGTCCAGTACCACCTCGGTACACCACCATTACACTGAGTCCAGTTCCACCTGGGTTCACCACCATTACACTGAGTCCAGTCCCACCTGGGTTCACCACCCGTACACTGAGTCCAGTTCCACCTGGGTTCACCACCATTACACTGAGTCCAGTACCACCTCGGTACACCACCCCTACACTGAGTCCAGTTCCACCTGGGTACTACACCCCTACACTGAGTCCGACTGCATTCTGTTGACCAATGAATGAGCCTGATCGATCCCGGGGGCGTGTCCATCACTCACTCCCCTTCTCTCACTCCAGTCCGCCCTTCCATCAAACACAGCGTGGGCGGGGCCGGGGATGTGGGCGGGGCCGGGGACGTGACCGTGACCAGGGGCGGCGACATCCTCCTGCGGTGCGACGCCGACGGCGTGCCCCGCCCAGCGGTGACCTGGCTGAAGGACGGCCGGCCAATCACGGGCCAGCTCGGTGTGGCGCTGCTGGACGAGGGCCGGCTGCTGCAGATTACCGACGCCAAAGTGTCGGACACGGGGCGCTACAGCTGCGTGGCGGTCAACGTGGCGGGACAGGCCGACAGCCGGCACGACGTCAGCGTCCACGGTGAGACACGCTGACATACAGTACTGTACTACGGTACAGTACTGTACTGTACTACGGTACAGTACTGTAGTAGTACTGTAGTACTGTACTGTACAGTACAGGTGAGACACACCGACATACAGTACTGTACTACGGTACAGTACTGTACTGTACTGTACAGTACAGGTGAGACACGCTGACATACAGTACTGTACTACGGTACAGTACTGTCGTAGTACTGTGGTACAGTACTACCACAGTACTGTGGTACAGTACTACTACAGTACAGTACTACGGTACAGCACTGTACCGTAGTACTGTAGTGCTGTACTGTACAGTACTGTACCGTACTACGGTACAGTACTGTAGTAGTACTGTAGTACTGTACTGTACAGTTATCACCAGTTATCACCAGACAGTCAGAACACAGCCTGACGTGTGGTGACCCCTGACCCCTCCTGTGTCCTCCAGTCCCCCCCAGCATCGCGGGGCAGCTGGTGGTCCCGGAGAACGTGAGCGTGGTGGTGAAGAACCCCCTGGCCCTCACCTGCGAGGCCTCGGGCATCCCCCTTCCCGCCATCACCTGGTTGAAGGACCAACAGCCAATCACAGCCTCCAGCTCGGTGCGCATCCTCTCCGGTGAGCGGCCATTTTGGGTGTTTTTATTTTATATTCCAAAGATGAATACACAGTAACCTGCTGTGATTGTATCGTGACGTCATCGACTACGGCCGGCTGGTAGAACGACGAAACTAATGGCAAAGGAGTGTGTCTAAAAAAACAATAGTTCACAAGAAAACACTAAACATTGTAGTAGCATGTGGTACATCCTGTGGTCCATACTGTACATACTGCAGCATGTGGTACATCCTGTGGTCCATACTGTACATACTGCAGCATGTGGTACATCCTGTGGTCCATACTGTACATACTGCAGCATGTGGTACATCCTGTGGTCCATACTGTACATACTGCAGCATGTGGTACATCCTGTGGTCCATACTGTACATACTGCAGCAAGTGGTACATCCTGTGGTCCATACTGTACATACTGCAGCATGTGGTACATCCTGTGGTCCATACTGTACATACTGCAGCATGTGGTACATCCTGTGGTCCATACTGTACATACTGCAGCATGTGGTGCATCTCTTTAGGATGCAGCTTTGTTGTGAAACGTGTTGCATGTGAATCCAGCCTGAATAAATACAAACGCCTTACTGTAAATGTAAATGTAGAAAGATGCTGATGTATTTTATTTGGTACAATGGAACAAAAATAACTTGTTGTTTTTCTGCCATAAAGAGCAGTGTGGTGCGTTAAGTGAGGAAGGAGTGAAGTGCTGAAGAGGCAGCTCCATGGTTCTCACAGAGCTAACAGGAACCGGCCCGCTGCCACGGCCCAAAGGCCAAGCATGCCTCATACATCACCTCGAAGAGATGTAACAGGATCAGTGGGACAGGGGGCCAAAGCTAAGAGCTTAGCATACCAGTCTGGGGCCAAAGAACACAGTTTCACAAGAGAAGAACCATTGTTGATGATGCATTTTTCTTCATATTTCAAGGTTTAGAGTGTTCTTCCAAACCAAACAGTGACCTGTTAGAGTCTTTGAGTCTTATAATACTGTCTAGTTTTCGAACTGTGTGGGCTAGGTTAGTATTGAAATCACAACATCTACCTAAAGCAACTGTCTGAAGCCAGGGTGCCTTACCCTCCAGTAATGGACAACAGACCCATTAACAGAGGCTTCATCGTTGGATGAACCCAGCTTTCTCTCAGAACAGCTTGATCAGAAGAGGTAACATATTGACCATGGACCATGTGCCAACAAATATCTTTGTTGGCTAAAGTTGTTAGCTTAGGGGTGACTCTTGGACACTCGGTTGAGGCACGCTCACTCAGCATTGTTTTTCTCTCAAAGAAAGATGGATTGTCTTGTTGAAAACCTGTTGATCATTTGTACAGCTGTTAGCTTGAGTGTTCACACAATCTTCTTAAACGGACTGGAGTGCAAAAAGAAGTCATGAATTAATGATGGGAACTGGACCATCGTTCTGCTGTGGGAAAGAATTCTCTGTTCCCGCATGATGGACGTCCCCTTCTACATTCTGAAGGGATAATGCTCACTTTGTGTTCACCAGCTTAACCGAGTGTCTGATCCCCAGGGGGGCGGAGCCTGCGCCTGACGCACGCCGCAGTGGAGGATGCTGGGAGATACACGTGTGTGGTCACCAACAGCGTTGGAGAGGAGAGGAAGACTTTTGACCTCGACGTTCTCGGTACATGGTGAACAATACGCTACAGAAGCAGCTTGATGACCTTCCTCTGTATGTTAATGTTTGCATCCTTCTGCTCCAGTCCCACCCAGCATTGTGCATGAGGGCACTCTGGTGGATACCAAGGTGAAGGAGAAACACAACATCACCCTCTCCTGTGAGGCTGCTGGTGAGGAGCATCCCCCTTCCACCATCACATCCTGAATCCCATTCTCTACACAGCGCCCAGAAAAGTCCTATTGTGACCAAAGATGAATCAACAGTCATAATGTTACACCCAGAGCTTTGGTTACGTCTTTGTACTGAACCCCCCCCCTACCCTGTGCCCGTCGCCCAGGTAACCCCGTCCCGGAGCTCCGCTGGCAGAAGGACGGCCGGCCGCTGCCTCCGGACGGGCGCCACCAGGTGCTGTCCCACGGCCGCCGGCTGCACCTCTCCGGGGCGGCGGTGTCCGACACTGGCCGCTACAGCTGCCTGGCGTCCAACAGCGCGGGGGAGCGCAGCCGACACATCAACATCAACGTCCTGGGTACACACACACACACACACACACACACACACACACATACACACACACACACACACACACACACTCACACTCACACTCACACACACCCTAACCCTATCAGGATGAATCCAGAGTAAAGGTGGAGCCCCTGATTTAGAGCGGGTTCAACTCCATGCACTGACCGCTCTCCGCAGACACACAGCAGGGGTCTGATTAGGTGGTTGTGCTCTTCCTGTTCGGCCCCCCAGTGTCTCCCACCATCGCTGGCTCGGGCCCCGAGGGCTCTGCTGAGGAGGTGACCGTCACCCTTAGCAACCCCACCTCCCTGGTGTGCGAGGTGCAGTCGTACCCGGCCGCCCTCGTCACCTGGCTGAAGGACGGCCGCCCCTTCCAGTCAGGCCGCAGCGTCCGGGTACTTCCAGGTTCGAGGATGGAGATTATTCTAGAAGATCGTACGATACAATGCGGTACAATACAAGGTGTGAGGGGACCCCATGAATAAGGAGGGCATGTTCGCCAACAGGCGGGCGGACGCTGCAGATCCTGAGCGCTACAGAGGAGCATGCTGGGAGATACACGTGTGTTGCCACCAATGAGGCGGGAGAGACGCTGAAGAACTACGAGGTCAAGGTCTTTGGTGAGCTGCTTCACAAACACACAACACCCAACAAGGCTCACGGCTCATGTGTTTGACCTGAGAGGCCTCTACCAGTACATGAGGGGGGTTGAGGGGTGGTCCTCCTGAATCATGTTGATACATTATAGATTGAATTGGGAATTCGATTGCCGTTGATGCCAATCTAATTCGGAAAAGGCAAACTGAATGTCTTTGTTGTTTGGAGCCAGTCCCGCCTCAGATCAACAAGAACGACATCCCCGGGGAGGGGCTGAACCCCAAGGAGCTAAAGGTGAAGGTCAACCACAGCCTGACCCTGCACTGTGAGGCCCAGGCCGTCCCCACGCCGGCGCTGCAGTGGTACAAGGACGGACAGGTACCGACCCCAGCGGGCTCTGGGACTCCAACCAGTCCCGGAGCTCTCACTGGGACCTCGTTCGTCCTGTGGTTTTCCGTCAAAAATGAAATTAAGATTTTAACCATATCAAAAAGCAAACCAAGAATAATCTTCCCTCATACTTTTAAATCCAATAATCTCCCCGTATTGACCCATCCGGGGGTCTGGATGGCGTTCCCTCGGCTCATCCCGCTCATTGTGCTGTTCCTCCGTCAGGTCTTGCGGGCCGACGCCCACGTCAGCATCACGGCCGGGGGTCGGGTGGTGCAGATCCAGCATGCCCAGGTGGAGGACACCGGCCGGTACACCTGCATCGCCACCAACGTGGCCGGAGAGGACGAGAAGGACTTTGATGTAAATATACAAGGTGAACTGATACCCAACGACACTGAGCTGATACCCAACGACACTGAGCTGATACCCAACGACACTGGGCTGATACTGGGCTGATACTGGGCTGATACCTAATGACACTGAGCTGATACCCAACGACACTGAGCTGATACCCAACGACACTGAGCTGATACTGGGCTGATACTGGGCTGATACCTAATGACACTGAGCTGATACCTAACGACACTGAGCTGACACTGGGCTGATACCTAATAACACTGAGCTGATACCCAACGACACTGAGCTGATACTGGGCTGATACTGGGCTGATACCTAATGACACTGAGCTGATACCCAACGACACTGAACTGATACCCAACGACACTGAGCTGATACCCAACGACACTGAGCTGATACCCAACGACACTGGGCTGATACTGGGCTGATACCTAATGACACTGAGCTGATACCCAACGACACTGAGCTGATACCCAACGACACTGGGCTGATACCTAACGACACTGAGCTGACACTGGGCTGATACCTAATGACACTGGGCTGATACCTAATGACACTGGGCTGATACCTAATGACACTGAGCTGACACTGGGCTGATACCTAATGACACTGGGCTGATACCTAATGACACTGGGCTGATACCTAACGACACTGAGCTGACACTGGGCTGATACCTAATGACACTGGGCTGATACCTAATGACACTGGGCTGATACCTAATGACACTGAGCTGACACTGGGCTGATACCTAATGACACTGGGCTGATACCTAATGACACTAGGCTGATACCTAATGACACTGGGCTGATACCTAATGACACTGGGCTGATACCTAATGACACTGGGCTGATACCTAATATCACTGAGCTGATACCTAATGACACTGAGCTGACACTGGGCTGATACCTAACGACACTGGGCTGATACCTACTGACACTGGGCAGATACTGGGCTGATACTGGGGTGATACCTAATGACACTGAGCTGATACTGGGCTGATACCTAACGACACTGGGCTGATACTGGGCTAAATTAAATGTATTATTATTATTATTATTATACTGGGCTGACACTGGGCTGATACCTAACGACACTGGACACTGCAGGATCACTGGAGTGAATGTCGTTGGTTTAAACTGTCAACCCCCCAAACTGGAATGAAAAACAGCTTGTTTCCAATCTGTTACTGAGAATCGATTGCATTGAGATGTAGAATGAAGTAAATCATGTAGTACTAGTAGTAGTAGCAGTACTAAGTCAGTACACTGAGGTATTCCCAGGAGGCTTCCAATATCCCCCAGATGAAAAACCAATCCTTTCCTTTCTGTTGCGCCTTCAGTGCCGCCGAGTTTCAACAGAGCGGGCGATACCATCTCTCCCCCCGGCAGCGGGGGTGAGGCCAAGGAGGTGGTCCTCAACAACCCGCTGTCTCTGTACTGTGAGACCAACGCCGTCCCCCCGCCCACCCTCTCCTGGTACAAAGACGGGCGGCCGCTGGCGTCCAACGACAGAGTGCTCATCCTGCCAGGTGAGCACAAAGAGAGAGAGGAGATCGGTGGACGATCAGGAGGGACCTGAGCCGGAGCGCAGAGGGAGGGAAACCCACAGGGAGGGACAACCAGGGAGGGACAACCAGGGAGGGAGTCCCCAGGGAGGGATCCACCCCCAGAGAGGGACCCCCCCCAAGGGAGGGTCAGCTGGGAGGCGGGGGCCTTAGGGGGCAGACATGATGGTGGCACCGAGCAACGAGTAGAAGGTAGAAATGAGTGCAGTCGATGGTGGCCGCTGTTCAGTCGATGGTGGCCACTGGTCAGTCGATGGTGGCCACTGGTCAGTCGATGGTGGCCACTGGTCAGTCGATGGTGGCCACTGGTCAGTCGATGGTGACCACTGGTCAGTCGATGGTGACCACTGGTCAGTCGATGGTGGCCACTGGTCAGTCGATGGTGGCCACTGGTCAGTCGATGGTGACCACTGGTCAGTCGATGGTGGCCACTGGTCAGTCGATGATGGCCACTGGTCAGTCGATGGTGGCCACTGGTCTGTTGATAGAGTTAAAGTTCACTGAACCTTTGGTGCTCAGGAGGGCGTGTGCTCCAGATACCGAGGGCCCAGGCCGACGACTCGGGGAGGTACACGTGTGTGGCGGTCAACGAGGCTGGGGAGGACTCCCTTCAGTACGATGTTAGGATCCTACGTGAGTAGAGCCTTTACCAGTTACCTCAGGACTTCATGAGAATCCAAAGAGAACAAGCCATTCTAATGTGTGTGTGTGTGTGTGTGTGTGTGTGTGTGTGTGTGTGTGTGTGTGTGTGTGTGTGTGTGTGTGTGTGTGTGTGTGTGTGTGTGTGTGTGTGTGTGTGTGTGTGTGTGTGTGTGTGTCAGTGCCTCCAGTCATAAGGGGAGGAGAAACTGATCTTCCCGATGAGGTCACAGTTCTAGTCAACAAGACCACCCAATTGGAATGCCACGTTGACGGAAGTCCCGCCCCTAAAACCACCTGGCTGAAGGACAGCCAGCCAATCAGTTCCGAGGGCCGCTACAGACTCCTCCCAAACGGCCGCACACTGCAGGTGGGTCAGCACTCTTCCTCCAGATCACTCTGATCCTCGTTGGGGGGCTGTTTCTCTGTTTCTCTGTTTCTCTGTTTCTCTGTTGCAGCTTTTATCCCGTGGAGGATGAGGATCAAGGCCTCTCACGTTCCTCTCGAGCTCTGACCCTCTTTGTGTTTTCCTCAGGTGTTGAACGCACAGGTGTCAGACACGGGCCGCTACGTGTGTGTAGCGGACAACGTAGCGGGCAGCGCAGAGAAGTCCTTCAACGTCAACGTTCACCGTAAGACACAACCGGAGACGGACGCTGGTGTAGAGTCTGTGATGGTTCAGTTAGAATCCCAAAATATATCCATTGTAATACTTTCACATTAAATCATTGACAGAACGAAAGCGTATGACGACAGACGTCTGTACCTTTAATCCAACCCCATGACCTGCCCACTCCCTGGTACCCCCATGACCTGCTGGTCCCCCCTGGTACCCCCATGACCTGCTGGTCCCCCCTGGTACCCCCATGACCTGCTGGTCCCCCCTGGTACCCCCATGACCTGCTGGTCCCCCCTGGTACCCCCATGACCTGCTGGTCCCCCCTGGTACCCCCATGACCTGCCCACTCCCTGGTACCCCCATGACCTGCTGATCCCCCCTGTGACCCCACTCCCTGCCCTCCCCCTGTGACCCCACCACCTGCCCTCCCCCTGTGACCCCTCCCCCTGTGACCCCTCCCCCTGTGACCCCACCCCCTGTGACCCCTCCCCCTGTGACCCCTCCCCCTGTGACCCCACCACCTGCTCCGCCCTCTGCCCAGTGCCTCCCAGCATCGTGGGCCCCAGCCCTGAGACCCAGACGGTGGTGGTCAACCACTTCATATCGCTGACCTGCGAGGCCTCAGGCTTCCCCCCGCCCTCGCTCAGCTGGCTGAGGGACCGCGGCCCGGTGGCGCCCCACTCCAACGCCGTCATCATGCCAGGTTATTAAAACATTTGATCCACAGAGGTGTGAATCGAAATCGCGATTTTATAACGATTTATCGTGCAGGCCTAGTCCTGATCCTACCATGTGTTCCTGTTGAGCAGGGGGATACATGGTGTACATATACAGCGTTTCTACATGGTGTACGTATCCATGGTTTCCCTGGTGTTGGCGTCTCTCTAGGCGGTCGGACCCTGCAGATCCTGAGGGCCAGAGAGTCAGACGGAGGGAGGTACACCTGCGTGGCCGTGAACCCAGCGGGGGAGGCCCGGAGAGTCATCTCCCTCACCGTGTTGGGTCAGTAGTCCAGCAGAGCTCCTCTGTCTCTACATGCTGTCTGCTGCTGATACCCAGCCTACAAGTCACCTGGCACCTGGCCCTCATTGGAGCCAGTCAGAAAACATCTTTCTTATTTCCTGTGATTCACCAGCTAATGTGTTAATACTCTCACATTCCAACATGGTGTTGATGATTTCCTCCTCCTCCTCTCCTCCTCCCCCTCCTCTCCTCCTCCCCCTCCTCCTCCTCCTCCTCCTCCCCCTCCTCTCCTCCTCCCCCTCCTCTCCTCCTCCCCCTCCTCCTCCTCCTCCTCCTCCCCCTCCCACTCCTCCTCCTCCCCCTCCCCCTCCCACTCCTCCTCCTCCTCCTCCCCCCCTCCCCCTCCTCCTCCCCCCCCTCCCCCTCCTCCTCCCCCCCCTCCCCCCCATCCCCTCCCCCCTCCTCCTCCTCCCCCTCCTCCTCCCCCTCCTCCTCCTCCTCCCCCCCTCACCCCCCTCCTCCTCCTCCTCCCCCCCCTCCTCCTCCTCCTCCTCCTCCTCCTCCTCCCCCCCCTCCCCCTCCTCCTCCTCCTCCTCCTCCTCCTCCTCCCCCCCTCCCCCTCCTCCTCCTCCTCCTCCCCCCCCTCCCCCTCCTCCACCCCCCCAGTCCCTCCCAGTATCCGGGACCGGAGTGGGGAGTCCCCGGTGGTGGTGAGTGTGCGGCTGGGCAAGGCGGTGACCCTGGAGTGTGAGTCCAACGCCGTGCCCCCCCCCACCATCACCTGGTACAAGAACGGCCGCGCGGTCAGCGAGACGGCCCACCTGCAGCTCCGGGCCCGGGGCCAGAGGCTGGAGATCAGAGGGGCCGAGGTGAGGGTTAGGGTGGGGTTCCTCTGTGTGGGGGTTCCTCTGTGTGTGGGGGTTCCTCTTTGAGGGTGGAGGTTCCTCTGTGTGTGGGGGTTCCTCTTTGAGGGTGGAGGTTCCTCTGTGAGGGTGGAGGTTCCTCTGTGTGTGGGGGTTCCTCTGTGAGGGTGGAGGTTCCTCTGTGAGGGTGGAGGTTCCTCTGTGTGTGGGGGTTCCTCTGTGAGGGTGGAGGTTCCTCTGTGAGGGTGGAGGTTCCTCTGTGTGTGGGGGTTCCTCTGTGTGTGGGGGTTCCTCTGTGAGGGTGGAGGTTCCTCTGTGAGGGTGGAGGTTCCTCTGTGAGGGTGGAGGTTCCTCTGTGAGGGTGGAGGTTCCTCTGTGTGTGGGGGTTCCTCTGTGTGTGGGGGTTCCTCTGTGAGGGTGGAGGTTCCTCTGTGTGTGGGGGTTCCTCTGTGAGGGTGGAGGTTCCTCTGTGAGGGTGGAGGTTCCTCTGTGTGTGGGGGTTCCTCTGTGAGAGTGGAGGTTCCTCTGTGAGGCTGGAGGTTCCTCTGTGAGGGTGGAGGTTCCTCTGTGAGGGTGGAGGTTCCTTTGTGAGGGAGGAGGTTCCTCTGTGTGTGGAGGTTCCTCTGTGAGGGTGGAGGTTCCTCTGTGAGGGTGGAGGTTCCTCTGTGAGGGTGGAGGTTCCTTTGTGAGGGAGGAGGTTCCTCTGTGTGTGGGGGTTCCTCTGTGAGGGTGGAGGTTCCTCTGTGAGGGTGGGGGTTCCTCTGTGAGGGTGGGGGTTCCTCTGTGTGTGGGGGTTCCTCTGTGTGTGGGGGTTCCTCTGTGAGGGTGGAGGTTCCTCTGTGAGGGTGGAGGTTCCTCTGTGTGTGGGGGTTCCTCTGTGTGTGGGGGTTCCTCTGTGAGGGTGGAGGTTCCTCTGTGAGGTTGGAGGTTCCTCTGTGAGGGTGGGGGTTCCTCTGTGTGTGGAGGTTCCTCTGTGAGGGTGGAGGTTCCTTTGTGAGGGAGGAGGTTCCTCTGTGTGTGGAGGTTCCTCTGTGAGGGTGGAGGTTCCTCTGAGTGTCGAGGTTCCTTAGTGTTGCGCTGGATCGTAGATAGAAGGAGGTGATTGGAGGCTGTTTGTAGTGAGTTTGGTAGCATCATGAACCACTGTGTGGACGCGCTCATCCCTTCACTGTGCCCGCTACAGGTGTCTGATACCGGCCAATATGTTTGCAAAGCCTCCAATGTCGCCGGGCAAGTGGACAAGAACTTCCACCTGAATATCTACAGTGAGTGTGCACACCTTAAGGCTGAAGCAGATCTGATCTCATAAAACTCTTCTTGACTGTTACTTCTGGAGGAAATATTTTGGATTTCACTTTCTATGTATTTCTCTTGACCATTCCCTCCCTCCTGGTTCCCAGTACCTCCCAGTATAGACGGTCCTCCAGAGGAACATGTGGTGGAAACCATCTCCAACCCAGTGACCCTGGCCTGCGACGCCAGTGGGATCCCCCCCCCCAGCCTGACCTGGCTGAAGGACGGCCGGACCCTCGGTGCGTTCCGCTCCGGGGCGTTGTTCAGGAAATACAAAGATCCCAAACGACCCAAAGGAGGAACGACCTGGGAGCAGGGGGCTCGGGCTGGCTGACTTTATGTCCACTGTTAGCCAATCCGGCGGCAGATTCCCACCTTCAGCAACATGATTGGTCAAAACAAATATGAGGCACAAGAAAGAGAAATGGCCTCTTCGCACATATTTGAGCGATTGATTTTGTCCGCCATCAGACATTCGATTATTGATCTCAAATCTCATTTGTTAGACTAGGTTTTTAAATGTACCGGCCGATATCAGACAAAATATACCGGTTGGGGATTTGAAAATGACAATAACCCAGTTGTGCCGTTTACAGCCCTAGTCAGACAGCGGTCGCTGACTCAGCTGTGTCCGTCTGTCCAGAGACCTCGGAGTCCCTGGAGATGCACATCCTGTCAGGGGGCAGCCGGCTGCAGATCGCCCGCTCCCAGCCGGCCGACGGCGGCCGCTACACCTGCGTGGCGTCCAACCTCGAGGGCGAGGCCCGCAAGAGCTACCAGCTGCTCGTACAAGGTGAGAGCTACCACCTGCTCATACAAGGTGAGAGCTACCAGCTGCTCATACAAGGTGAGAGCTACCAGCTGGTCATACAAGGTGAGAGCTACCAGCTGGTCATACAAGGTGAGAGCTACCAGCTGCTCATACAAGGTGAGAGCTACCAGCTGGTGGTCATACAAGGTGAGAGCTACCAGCTGCTCATACAAGGTGAGAGCTACCAGCTGGTCATACAAGGTGAGAGCTACCAGCTGGTCATACAAGGTGAGAGCTACCAGCTGGTCATACAAGGTGAGAGCTACCAGCTGCTCATACAAGGTGAGAGCTACCAGCTGCTCATACAAGGTGAGAGCTACCAGCTGCTCATACAAGGTGAGAGCTACCAGCTGGTGGTCATACAAGGTGAGAGCTACCAGCTGGTCGTACAAGGTGAGAGCTACCAGCTGGTCGTACAAGGTGAGAGCTACCAGCTGGTCATACAAGGTGAGAGCTACCAGCTGCTCATACAAGGTGAGAGCTGCCAGCTGCTCATACAAGGTGAGAGCTACCAGCTGCTCATACAAGGTGAGAGCTACCAGCTGGTCATACAAGGTGAGAGCTACCAGCTGGTCATACAAGGTGAGAGCTACCACCTGGTCATACAAGGTGAGAGCTACCAGCTGGTCGTACAAGGTGAGAGCTACCAGCTGGTCGTACAAGGTGAGAGCTACCACCTGGTCATACAAGGTGAGAGCTACCAGCTGGTCGTACAAGGTGAGAGCTACCACCTGGTCATACAAGGTGAGAGCTACCAGCTGGTCATACAAGGTGAGAGCTACCAGCTGGTCATACAAGGTGAGAGCTACCAGCTGGTCATACAAGGTGAGAGCTACCAGCTGCTCATACAAGGTGAGAGCTACCAGCTGGTCATACAAGGTGAGAGCTACCAGCTGCTCATACAAGGTGAGAGCTACCAGCTGGTCATACAAGGTGAGAGCTACCACCTGGTCATACAAGGTGAGAGCTACCACCTGGTCATACAAGGTGAGAGCTACCAGCTGGTCATACAAGGTGAGAGCTACCAGCTGCTCATACCAGGTAGCACTCTCTATTCTACATTCTCTATTCTACAGCAGCTCTATTCTGCATTTATCTTTGAAATGTATATTTTCTCTTATAGTTGTGTTGACGTTTTGCTCCACGTTAGGCTGTTCCTTTTTAAACCTTATTATTAACGTCATTCCCCTTCCCATTGTGTTGGGCATCATGTGGTGATGCCCTGTGGTGTGTATTAGTAGTAGTAGTATGGCTACGTAGCTCCTAGGGTACGTAGCTCCTAGGGTACGTAGCTCCTAGGGTACGTAGCACCTAGGGTACGTAGCTCCTAGGGCCCAGTGCCCCGCCCGCCCTCGTGTAGGGGTAACCAGGACCCTCCCCTTCCTCCCAGTGCCTCCCAGTATCTCCGGCTCTGAGATGCCCAGCGACGTGGGGGTGCTGCTGAACCAGAGCGTCCAGCTGCAGTGCCTCGCTGAGGGAACCCCCCCGCCCACCGTCCAGTGGCTGAAGGACGGGGAGCGGCTCAATGGGACGGGGGGCGGAGCCAACGGGACGGGGGGCGGAGCCAACAGACTCAGGTGAGGAGGAGAGGGGCTGAGTGCGGGGGGGGGACAATGTGTCCCCAGCATCACTGGGCCCCACAGAGGGGGGGGGGGGGACAGTGTGTCCCCAGCATCACTGGGCCCCACAGAGGGGGGGTTAAGGTTCTGTGGGGTTGGGAGTCCTGGCTGCTACTCCAAGAGGGAAAATAACGGGGTAAATCCCACCAAGGGGGCGGGCCCTAAATGGACCTTTTACCAGAGTGGAAGCAGCGTCTGTCATGTGATCCCGTGTGTCATGTGATCCCGTCTGTCATGTGATCCCGTCTCATGTGATCCCGTCTGTCATGTGATCCCGTGCGTCATGTGACCCTGTCTGTCATGTGATCCCGTGCGTCATGTGATCCTGTGTGGTGCAGCAGCAGCCCGGACGGCGCCGTGCTCACCGTGGCCGCGGCGCGCCCCTCCGACAACGCCAAGTACACCTGCGTGGCCACCAACAGCGCCGGGGAGGACGACCGCATCTTCAACCTCAACGTGTTCGGTGGGTGACCCCCCCCGGTCCCAGAGCTCCCATCCACTGAGTACCCCCCCGGCATAGAGGGGACCCCTAACCCCCCCTCCCCCTCTGTGTGGTTCCCAGTGCCCCCCACCATAGAGGGGACCCCCTAACCCCCCCTCCCCCTCTGTGTGGTTCCCAGTGCCCCCCACCATAGAGGGGACCCCCTAACCCCCCCTCCCCCTCTGTGTGGTTCCCAGTGCCCCCCACCATAGAGGGGACCCCCTAACCCCCCCTCCCCCTCTGTGTGGTTCCCAGTGCCCCCCACCATAGAGGGGACCCCCTAACCCCCCCTCCCCCTCTGTGTGGTTCCCAGTGCCCCCCACCATAGAGGGGACCAGCGAGCCGCCCCAGGGCCTGACGGCCGTCCTGAACGGCGCTGTGACCATGCGGTGTGTGGTCAGCGGGTCGCCCCCCCCCCAGATCAACTGGCTGAGGAACGGCCTCCCGCTGCCCGTCTCCTCCCACGTCCGGCTGCTCTCGGCCGGCCAGGCGCTCCGGTAGGTCAGAGGTCAGGGGTCAATGGACACTAGGGCTGAGTCCATCACTCCGGTCCCCAACGCACCGTGGAGGCAGGGCCATCTGTGTGACCTGGTCTCACCCCCCCCCCCCCCGTTGTGTCGTCAGGATCGCCCGCACCCAGGTGTCCGACGGCGGCTCCTACACCTGCGTGGCGTCCAACCGGGCCGGGGTGGAGAACAGACACTACAACCTGCAGGTCCACGGTAGGGTCCAGAGAGTACCACCGCTACGGCGTGAAGGACGCTGAGGGGACGATGGGACAGGGAGGGACTCCGGTACAAAACGTGGCTTCATGTTTTACATAAAGCTATGTGACCCCTCCTCCTCCTCCTCCTCCTCCTCCTCCTCCTCCTCCTCCTCCTCCTCTCCTCCCCTCCTCCTCCTCTCCCTTCTCCTCCTCCTCCTCCTCCTCCTCCTCCTCCTCCTCCTCCTCCTCATGTTTTACATAAAGCTAGGATGAGCGGTTAACATGTCTACATGCCCCCCCCCCCCAGTGCCCCCCCGCCTGGACCGAGCGGGGTCCACGGAGGACGTGACGGTGGTGAGGGGGAACCCGGCCTCTCTGGTCTGCATCGCCGACGGGACCCCCCCCCCCACCCTGTCCTGGTTCAGGGACGGCCTGGAGCTGGACCCCGACCTGGAGCTCCGCCTCCTCCACCTTAACACCACCCTGGAGCTGCCCCGGGCCGCGCCCAATCACACGGCCCGCTACACCTGCCGGGCGGACAGCGTCGCCGGGCGGGCCAGCCGCCACTTCAACCTCAGGGTGCTGGGTGGGTCCAGAGAGCAGGGTGCTGGGGGTCCACCTCAGGGTGCTGGGGGGGTCCACCTCAGGGTGCTGGGGGTCCACCTCAGGGTGCTGGGGGGTCCAGAGAGCAGGGTGCTGGGGGTCCACCTCAGGGTGTTGGGGGTCCACCTCAGGGTGCTGGGGGGGTCCACCTCAGGGTGCTGGGGGGGTCCACCTCAGGGTGTTGGGGGTCCACCTCAGGGTGCTGGGGGGGTCCACCTCAGGGTGCTGGGGGGGTCCACCTCAGGGTGCTGGGTGGGTCCAGAGAGCAGGGTGCTGGGGGTCCACCTCAGGGTGCTGGGGGTCCACCTCAGGGTGCTGGGTGGGTCCAGAGAGCAGGGTGCTGGGGGTCCACCTCAGGGTGCTGGGGGTCCACCTCAGGGTGCTGGGGGGTCCACCTCAGGGTGCTGGGGGTCCACCTCAGGGTGCTGGGGGGCCCATCTCAGGGTGCTGGGGGGTCCACCTCAGGGTGTTGGGGGGTCCACCTCAGGGTGCTGGGGGGTCCACCTCAGGGTGCTGGGGGGTCCACCTCAGGGTTCTGGGGGGGTCCACCTCAGGGTGCGGGGGTGTCCACCTCAGGGTGCTGGGGGTCCACCTCAGGGTGCTGGGGGGTCCACCTCAGGGTGTTGGGGGGTCCACCTCAGGGTGCTGGGGGGTCCACCTCTGCTCCTCTGAGCCCTGCACTGAGGACTCAGTGCAGGGCTCAGAGCAGGGCTCCATTAGGGTGGTCGGGTTGAGTGAGGACTAGAGTGATTCAAAGAGCTACGATTGGTTGAGGATTGGAGGGTCTGGACGACGTTGAGTGACAGGTGGCCGCTGTGGAGTCCATCCTGTGGTCAGGAGCGAGGCGCATAACGGCCTCACTGTGCGTCCCCAGAGCCCCCCAGCATCAACGGGTCCCAGGTTCCTGTGGAGGTGTCGGTGGTGGTCGACCACGCCCTGGAGCTGGAGTGTGAGGCGTGGGGCGTCCCCCCCCCCTCCCTCACCTGGCTGAAGGACGGACGCCCGCTGCCCCAGACGGACAGAGTGCGCCTCCTGCGGGGAGGGGAGGGGCTCGTCGTGGCCTCGGCCCAGGTCAGGGGTCACCTCCAGATATTATTCCTCCAGTGAGACTTTGAGACATTCTGTTTGGTTTATCTTCTCCCTCTCCTCACATGTTTGCCACTGTCTTATTCCTCCTCCGTCCAGGTAGAGGACACAGGTAGATACACCTGTCTGGCTAACAGTCCGGCCGGAGATGATGACAAGGAGTTCCTGGTCAGAGTGCATGGTGGGTAATGTAGTCAGTAAGTGCTCACCCCAATATGTCATGTTCTCCCACACATTTTTGCACCGTTGGCTTTGTACCGGCTGAAGGCTGGTTGATTGGGTTGGATTGTGTCCGTTGGGCCTGATTCTGATGTGGTTTCTCTGTGTAGTCCCTCCTAACACTAAGAGGTTCCTGATGTGTGTTTAAGAGTGATCCTGATGTGTGTGTGTTGTGTTGTGCGTGTTGATCCTGATGTGTGTGTGTTGTGTTGTGCGTGTTGATCCTGATGTGTGTGTGTTGTGTTGTGCGTGTTGATCCTGATGTGTGCGTGTTGTGTTGTGCGTGTTGATCCTGATGTGTGTGTGTTGTGTTGTGCGTGTTGATCCTGATGTGTGCGTGTTGTGTTGTGCGTGTTGATCCTGATGTGTGTTTCTCTTTGTAGTCCCTCCTATCAATAAGAGTCATCCTGATGTTGTGTGCGTGTGTGTGTGTTGTGTTGTGTGTGATTTTCTGTGTGTAGTCCCCCCCAACATCGCGGGGGAGGGCGCCCCCCAGGACGTGGCGGTGCTGCGGGGCAGACAGGTGACTCTGGAGTGCCAGTCCGACGCCGTCCCCCCGCCCACGCTCACCTGGCTCAAGGACGGCTCCCCCCTCCAGGTAAACCAAGACCCCGCCCCCCCAGAGGAGAGGAGCCCATGTAGACTGGGAGCACTGGGACGAGGCTAGAATGTAGACTGGGAGCAGTGGGACGAGGCCAGTGTCCACAGACACACGGGACCAGGAGGTCATCAGGCTGTGACCCCTCCTCTTTCCCCTCCTCCTCCTCTTCCCCCTCCTCCTCCTCCTCCTCCTCCTCCTCCTCCTCCTCCTCCTCCTCCTCTCCTCCTCACCCCCCCTCCTCCTCACCCCCCCTCCTCTCTCCCCCCAGCCGTCAGGCCGTGTGCGTCTCCTCTCTCAGAGCCGCTACCTGCAGATCAACACGGCGGAGCTCGGAGACCACGCCCACTACACCTGCGTAGCAACCAACGTCGCCGGGGAGACCACCAGACAGTTCAACCTCACCGTCAATGGTACGCTAACCAACTAACCAGCAACTAACCAGCAACTTACCATCAACGATCAACTCACCATCAACTAGCCATCAACCATCAACTAACCATCAACTATTAATCAACTATGCTTCAACTAACCATCAACCATCAACTAACCATAAGCTAACCATCAAACATCAACTAACCATCAACCATCAACTAACCATCAACTATTAATCAACTATGCTTCAACCAACCATCAACCATCAACTAACCATAAGCTAACCATCAAACATCAACTAGCCATCCACCATCAACTAACCATAAGCTAACCATCAACTAGCCATCAACTAGCCATCAACCATCAACTAACCAGCAACTAACCAGCAACTAGCCATCAACTAGCCATCAACCATCAACTAACCATCACCTAACCATCAACAATGCAACTCATCTCCCCATCCAAAAGAAAAAGCTTGACTTGTAGAGGGGCTTTAACACCGGTTTAGTGTTAACAGGTTAGGAGTTTGAATCCCACCTACTATAGGTGGGAATCAAAGCTCTATAGGTGGTAATCAGAGCTCTATAGGTGATCAGAGCTCTATAGGTGGTAATCAGAGCTCTATAGGTGGTAATCAGAGCTCTATAGGTGGTAATCAGAGCTCTATAGGTGGTAATCAGAGCTCTATAGGTGGCAATCAGAGCTCTATAGGTGGTAATCAGAGCTCTATAGGTGGTAATCAGAGCTCTTTAGGTGGTAATCAGAGCTCTATAGGTGGTAATCAGAGCTCTATAGGTGGCAATCTGAGCTCTATAGGTGAGCAGAGCTCTATAGGTGGTAATCAGAGCTCTATAGGTGGTAATCAGAGCTCTATAGGTGGAAATCAGAGCTCTATAGGTGGGAATCAGAGCTATATAGGTGATGAGAGCTCTATAGGTGATCAGAGCTCCATAGGTGGTAATCAGAGCTCTATAGGTGGGAATCAAAGCTCTATAGGTGGGAATCATAGCTCTATAGGTGATCAGAGCTCTATAGGTGGTCATCAGAGCTCTATAGGTGGGAATCAGAGCTCTATAGGGGATCAGAGCTCTATAGGTGGTCATCAGAGCTCTATAGGTTGGAATCAGAGCTCTATAGGTGGTCATCAGAGCTCTATAGAGCTATTGAACTATGGGAAGCCAGCAGTTTGAGGCTTTGTATCAAATCGAGTTCCCCAGTGAATATATGACCATGTCTCCTCTCCCAGTGGCCCCCAGCATCCAGCCGGGGCCCCAGAGCGTGGCGGTGCTCCTGGCCCAGCCCGCGGTGTTGGGGTGTGTGGTGGAGGGCGTGCCCCCCCCTCGCGTCACCTGGAGGAAGCACGGAGCGGTTCTGGATGGAGACCACCCCAGGTAGAGCTGGGGTAGAGTGTCTCTGTGAGGTCGGGTGTAGGATCTCTGGATGGAGACCACCCCAGGTAGAGCGGGTCCTGAGTGTCTCTGTGAGTTCGGGTGTAGGATCTCTGGATGGAGACCACCCCAGGTAGAGCGGGTCCTGAGTGTCTCTGTGAGGTCGGGTGTAGGATCTCTGCCTCGTCCTTTCATTGGGTTCAGTGAGAAGGGGCTCCCTTGATGTACAGCGTGGTGTTGACCCCGTCTGCCTCCGCCCTCAGGTACACCATCACAGAGGACGGCTCCCTGCTCCTCCACGCGGCCCAGGTGAGGGACACGGGACGCTACCTGTGCATGGCCACCAACCCGGCCGGGACCCAGCAGAGGAGGGTGGACCTGCAGGTGCACGGTGAGGACAGCAGCGCCAACAAAACAACATGCACAAGCTCTTCTTTGTTGAGGTCCTAACGCTCTTTATGTTGGGGGGGTGTTGTGTCCCTCAGTGCCGCCTTCTGTCGCCGGCGGGCGCTCAGACCTCACGGTGACGGTGAACGTCCAGACCACCCTGGCCTGCGAGGCCACCGGCATCCCCAAGCCCAGCGTGAGCTGGACCAAGAACGGCCGGGCCCTGAACACGGACCAGAAGCAGAACCTGTACCGGTGGGGCGCTGCTCTGCCTCCTGTCGCCCCCTGGTGTTCTGTTAGCGCGTTGCGGAGCTAAACGGGTCGTGGCTCCGACCCGTTTATGATTGACTCTTCTGGAGCGTCACAATGAGCGGTGTTGTTTATGAAATGTTGTTCTCTTCTGCTGTCACCAGGTTACTGTCGTCTGGCTCCCTGGTTGTCATGGCGCCCACGGTGGAGGACACGGCGACGTATGAGTGTCTGGTCTCCAACAAGGCCGGAGAGGACTCCCGCACCGTCAACCTCACTGTTCAAGGTTAGACAACAAGACTGAGGTCACAAAGCAGCAGGTCTTATCAGACAGCATCACATGACCCCCGGGTATAGATCGAACAACGTTAAGTCGTCAATCTTCCTACCCGTGTGTGAATGTGTGTGTGCCGCGTTGGTAACTGGCCTGTGTGTGTGTGTGTGTGTGTGTGTGTGTGTGTGTGTGTGTGTGTGTGTGTGTGTGTGTGTGTGTGTGTGTGTGTGTGTGTGTGTGTGTGTCCCCAGTGCCCCCCTCCCTGGCGGACGAGCCCTCTGAGCTGGAGGTGCTCCGGCTGGCCCCCGTGGTCCTGGGCTGCTCTGCGTCCGGAGTCCCTGAGCCGGCCGTCACCTGGAGTCGGGACGGAGTGGAGCTGTCCAATCAGGGAGCAGGTTACACTGTCCTGCCCTCAGGTCATTATTATAACCCTAACCAACAGGTCATAGGGCTGTTACCTGGAGGAGGTACACAACGACGGGAAGGGCAGCAAAGCTTTGAAGTTAAACAACCAAAGAGATGTCCCCTCTCCCTCTGCTCCCGCCCTCCCACGCTTCTCCCCCAATGAGAAGTGGTGCATCTCACACACCTGTGATTGACAGACAAGCTGGAGTCCCCAAACCAATCATTCAGAAATTAGCAGGAAAGAATCTAAAATCTAAATAGGCTCTCAGAGCGGCAGGCGTATTGAACCCTCACTAATAGCTGAGGTAATGGTAATTCTTGCAAATTACATTTCAAATATTGTTTCTATTATTATATGATTCAAATATGAGCTCCTGATTCTCACCAGGAGCTGATATTTGAGTCATTCAGATAAAGAAATAAGCCATGTTTTATTTCCGTGCTGACCGGAGTGTGGTGTCTCCTCAGGGCCGCTGGAGATCTCCTCGGCCGAGCTGCGGCACGCCGGTCGCTACCTCTGCGTGGCCCAGAACGCCGCGGGCTCCGCCCAGCGCCGTGTGCAGCTCAGCGTGCTCGGTGAGAACGCCCTGGGACACCAACGGACCGGGCCTTAGTGACATGAGGCCTTAGGGAGACGCCTCATCAAACTAAGGCAGAAAAACAAATAAATGATCAAATATGAATCAAGTGTGAAGTCCTCATGAAGGATATCCCAATGTCTGCTGCAGCCGGCGTTCAAATGTTAAAAGGCCAAAAACCTCTGAAGCTAAATGTTGTCGTCCCAACCCGAGGTTGGACCTGAGGCACCTCAGTGGCTCCAGCGAGGGGACCCCCACCTGTGTGTCCTCTTGACAGCGGCCCCCCTGTGTCCCCAGAGACGCCCCTGATCCTGGAGCACCCGTCCCACCTGGACGTGATCCTCCACAGCCCAGTCACCCTGCCCTGCAGAGCCACCGGCTCCCCCAGGCCCTCGGTCCGCTGGCAGAGGGAGGGCATCAACACCCACACCCGGGGTAGGGCTGCACTAGTACTGTGTACTGCGTAGCTGTGTACCTAGGTCTGTGTGTGTGTGTGTGTGTGTGTGTGTGTGTGTGTGTGTGTGTGTGTGTGTGTGTCTGTGTCTGTGTCTGTGTCTGTGTCTGTGTCTGTGTCTGTGTCTGTGTCTGTGTCTGTGTCTGTGTGTGTGTGTGTGTGTGTGTGTGCAGTGTGTAGCTGTGTATACCTAGGTATGTGTGTGGTGTGTGTGTTAGGCCTTTCACACCAAAAAGAACCAAGAGCCAGTTCCGGGCTGGTGCTAGGGCCAGTTCAAAACTGGTTATCCCAGTTATGAACCAGTTGGTTTCACACCGGCCAGAGCCAGCCATGGAGCCAGCGAGAGCAACGTCATGACGTCGCTGAGAACGTCTGCATACGTCTCCGCTTTCAAAGATAGCCTTTGTCCGGGTTGCTCCCTCTAACTTGTTCTGGACCTCGGAAGATGACCAGAATCCAAGGAGACAGGTTGTCTCCTCCACTGCGTTTTCGTCTTCACGACGTCCATTGTTTTCTTCTGTGTTTTTAACAATTTGTTGGTCTTCCTGTTTATGAAGGTAAGGATAACCCCGCCCCCTGCACTTGGCGTAAAGGCAGTTTCGTTCTGGCCCAGCTCAATCCTGGGGTTGGAGTTGAACCGGTCTTTACAGGCCGGAGCCGGTTCTCTGGCGTTGTGAAACCAAAACACTGGCCCTAGCTCCGCACTAGCCCGGAACGGGCTCCGATTTTGCGGCGGTGTGAAAGGCCTATGTGTGTACTTGTGTCCCCTCCAAGCTAACCAGCGTTGTCCTCTCCGGTGTTGCTAGGCGCTGGCTTCACCGTCCTCCCAACCGGAGCTCTGCTCATCTCCAAGGCCTCGGCGACCGACGCCGGGACCTACATGTGTGTGGCGCAGAACCCAGCCGGGACCGCCCTGGGCAAGACCAAGCTCAGGGTCCAGGGTAGGACACGCACGCACGCACGCACGCGCGCGTGCACACACACACACACACACACACACACACACACACACACACACACACACACACACACACACACACACACACACACACACACACACACACACACACACACACACACACACACACACACACACACACAGAAGAACAAATAACACTGAAGTTATCGCCTTAACTCCTCCTTTAACACCTTCCCATGTTGCATTGAGAGCCCCCTGAGGTGTGCTCTGGGCTCCGTAACGGAGGAGCCTCCTGTGTCCTCAGTGCCTCCTGTGTCCTCAGTGCCTCCTGTGTCCTCAGTGCCTCCTGTGTCCTCAGTGCCTACTGTGTCCTCAGTGCCTCCTGTGTCCTCAGTGCCTCCTGTGTCCTCAGTGCCTCCGGCCATCAGCTCCGACGCCGCCCGCTACCTGGCGCCGCTGGACTCCTCGGTGACGCTGCGTTGCCACGCCGACGGCTCCCCCTCCCCCTCCATCTCCTGGCACAAAGACGGCGGTCCGCTGGCGGAGTCCCTGCGGCTGCGGCCGCTGGCCTCGGGCTCCCTGCAGATCGCCTTCGCCCGGCCCGGCGACACCGGCCGCTACACCTGCCTGGCGGCCAACCCCGCCGGCTCGGCCAGCCGGGAGATGAGCCTCACCGTGCAGAGTCAGTCACCGCCGCCGCCTCTGATTGGATGAAGTGACGTTGCCGGGCAACCCCCTGTATTTGCACCCGAGATCTGCTCTGTGATATGATCTGATATATGATCTCGGAATGAAAATGCAGATTTATTTTATTTATTTATACCAGATTTATAATATAATGTGTTCCACCACGCCACCCACACCTTTTTATATTATTGACTCAATGCGGTTGTCTCCCATCCCATCCCGTGGCTCCTCCCCCCAGTCCCTCCCTCCATCAGGGGCGGGGCTCTGGAGGTGGCGGTGGTGGCGGGGGGCCAGGCCCAGCTGCTGTGCTCCGCCGAGGGGGTCCCGCAGCCCTCCCTGTCCTGGGAGAAGGAGGGCGTTCCGCTCAGCCAGAGCACCGGGGAGTTCACCGTCCTGCCCTCGGGGGAGCTGCTCCTCGACGCCGCTCAGGTAGCGTTAGCTCCCTATAGCTTATAGCTCAGGTAGCGTAGCTCCCTATAGCTTATAGCTCAGGTAGCGTAGCTCCCTATAGCTTATAGCTCAGGTAGGGTAGCTCCCTATAGCGTATAGCTCAGGTAGGGTAGCTCCCTATAGCTTATAGCTCAGGTAGGGTAGCTCCCTATAGCGTATAGCTCAGGTAGCGTTAGCTCCCTATAGCTTATAGCTCAGGTAGCGTAGCTCCCTATAGCTTATAGCTCAGGTAGCGTAGCTCCCTATAGCGTATAGCTCAGGTAGCGTTAGCTCCCTATAGCTTCTAGCTCAGGTAGCGTAGCTCCCTATAGCGTATAGCTCAGGTAGCGTAGCTCCCTATAGCTTATAGCTCAGGTAGCGTAGCTCTCTATCACCCTGTGGCTTTAAAGCTCTCCCATCGTACCTATAGCGCCTTCCTTTGGGTGGTAGAATGTAAAACCTAACCCGAAGTCTTCTGCTCGCCACTTTCTACCTCCTCCCTCATGCTCCTCCTCCTCCTCGTCCTCCTCCTCTTCCTCCCCCCCTCCTCCTCCTCCTCCTCGTCCTCCTCGTCCTCCTCCTCTTCCTCCCCCCCTCCTCCTCCTCTTCATCCTCCCCCTCCCCCCCCCCCCCCCTCCCCCTCCCCCCCTCCCCCTCCTCTAGCCCGATGACGCTGGCCTCTACACCTGCGTGGCCACCAACGCGGTGGGGGAGGACAGCCACACGGTGGCGCTGTCCGTCCACACCCCGCCGGTCTTCAGCCGCCTGCCGGAGGACGTGGCCCTCAGCAGGGGGGGGCGCCTGACGCTGGGCTGCGGGGCCGCCGGGGCCCCCCTCCCCAAGATCACCTGGGCCTTCAACAACAGCACCCTCCCAGGTTCACCCATGAGCCCCTATAGGACAGCGTGTTGTAGCCCCCCTGCATGTGGAAGGGGTCCAGTGGGGCCCTCACAGGGATCCCACTGATGCAGTGAATAGGGACTCCGTTGTCCTTCTGGGTTCAACGCACTAGAGTTGTTACGAGCAGTGTGGGGTCCAGGGGCCTCAGTCCTGAGACGGGGACCAACTGTTGTTCTCCCCCTGTCAGCGCACCACGACCACATGGGCCACAGCGAGCTGGTGAGGGAGCGGGTGACCAAGGAGGACTCCGGCTCCTACACCTGCGTGGCCGAGAACACCGCCGGCACCATCAAGGCCGTGGCCTTCGTCTACGTCAAAGGTGCTTCAATAACAGCATTCAGTGGTTCTGTCTTTATGTCATCTCAAACATGCCCTTCCTGTTCACATGCAGTAAGTTCCTGTTCACATGCAGTAAGTAAAAGACTGTGGTTGATCCCTCCCTCCCTCCCTCCCTCCCTCTCTCTCTCTCTCTCTCTCTCTCTCTCTCTCTCTCTCTCTCTCTCTCTCTCTCTCTCTCTCTCCCTCCCTCCCTGTCTGTCTGTCTGTCTGTCTGTCTGTCTGTCTGTCTGTCTGTCTGTCTGTCTGTCTGTCTGTCTGTCTGTCTGTCTGTCTGTCTGTCTGTCTGTCTGTCTGTCTGTCTGTCTCCCCTCTCTCTCTCTCTCTCTCTCTCTCTCTCTCTCTCTCCCTCCCCCTCCCTCCCTCCCTGTCTGTCTGTCTGTCTGCAGAGCCGCCCGTCATCGATGGGGACCTCCACTCCAGCCGCGTTGAGCCCCTAGGGGGCACCGCCGTGCTGCACTGCGAGGTCCGGGGCGACCCCCTGCCCGCCATCACGTGGAGACGGGGGGGCGTCGCCATGGAGACCAGCGAGCGCGTCCGCCAGCTGACCAACGGCTCCCTGGCGATCTACGGCACCGTGGTACGGGGACCGCCTTCATACCGCGCCTGTGAACGCATCGATACGATATTAGAGCATGGGCTCCATATGCAGACGATGGCTGTCCTGTTGGCCCCTGGACGGTTGAGGGGCCCGTTCTGAGCCCCCTGTGTGCCGTTCTGAGCCCCCTGTGTGCCGTTCTGAGCCCCCTGTGCTGCCGTTCTGAGCCCCCTGTGCTGCCGTTCTGAGCCCCCTGTGCTGCCGTTCTGAGCCCCCTGTGCTGCCGTTCTGAGCCCCCTGTGCTGCCGTTCTGAGCCCCCTGTGCTGCCGTTCTGAGCCCCCTGTGCTGCCGTTCTGAGCCCCCTGTGCTGCCGTTCTGAGCCCCCTGTGCTGCCGTTCTGAGCCCCCTGTGCTGCCGTTCTGAGCCCCCTGTGCTGCCGTTCTGAGCCCCCTGTGCTGCCCTGTTCCCCGTCTGCAGGGCGAGGACGCGGGGAGCTACCTGTGCGTGGCCACCAACGAGGCAGGGGCGGTGGAGAGGAGTGTGTCCCTGGTGTTGCAGAGTACGTGTGAACCCTCTGTGTGTCCGTGGCCACCGGTCCTCTGATGATGAGTCGGAGACATAACGACGTCTCCCTGCAGGTGCGCCCAGCGTCACGGTGGAGCCGCTGGAGGCCCTGGTGGACGCCGGCTCCACCCTGCTGCTCCACTGCCGGGCGGGGGGGGAGCCCACCCCGCTCCTGGAGTGGTCCCGCCACGGCCGCCCCCTGCTGGCCAGCGAGCGCCTCTCCACCCTGGCCAACGGCTCGCTGCGGCTCAGCGGCGTCCAGCGAGAGGACACGGCCGAGTACGAGTGCGTGGCCCGGAACCTGCTGGGCGCCGCGGCGGCCCGCGTGGCGCTCACCGTGAGAGGTGAGGCCCAGAGGGGATAGTATTAGCACTAGCATTAGCACTAGCATTAGCAGAGCCTCACCGTGAGAGGTGAGGCCCAGAGGGGATAGTATTAGCACTAGCATTAGCACTAGCATTAGCAGAGCCTCACCGTGAGAGGTGAGGCCCAGAGGGGATAGTATTAGCACTAGCATTAGCACTAGCATTAGCAGAGCCTCACCGTGAGAGGTGAGGCCCAGAGGGGATAGCATTAGCACTAGCATTAGCACTAGCATTAGCAGAGCCTCACCGTGAGAGGTGAGGCCCAGAGGGGATAGTATTAGCACTAGCATTAGCACTAGCATTAGCAGAGCCTCACCGTGAGAGGTGAGGCCCAGAGGGGATAGTATTAGCACTAGCATTAGCACTAGCATTAGCAGAGCCTCACCGTGAGAGGTGAGGCCCAGAGAGGATAGCATTAGCACTAGCATTAGCAGAGCCTCACCGTGAGAGGTGAGGCCCAGAGGGGATAGCATTAGCACTAGCATTAGCAGAGCCTCACCGTGAGAGGTGAGGCCCAGAGAGGATAGCATTAGCACTAGCATTAGCAGAGAGGATAGCATTAGCACTAGCATTAGCAGAGCCTCACCGTGAGAGGTGAGGCCCAGAGAGGATAGCATTAGCACTAGCATTAGCAGAGCCTCACCGTGAGAGGTGAGGCCCAGAGGGGATAGCATTAGCACTAGCATTAGCAGAGCCTCACCGTGAGAGGTGAGGCCCAGAGAGGATAGCATTAGCACTAGCATTAGCAGAGCCTCACCGTGAGAGGTGAGGCCCAGAGGGGATAGCATTAGCACTAGCATTAGCAGAGCCTCACCGTGAGAGGTGAGGCCCAGAGGGGATAGCATTAGCACTAGCATTAGCAGAGAGGATAGCATTAGCACTGAACCCCAGCAGTGGCGTTCTGCTGTAGTGGTAGACGTGAATTATGGGAGGAGATTCATCTGTTGGGACGCGCTTCACACATGAGGCAACATGGTTCTAGGTGTGCTTTGGGCTTTATACAGCATCGTACTGTGCGTCTAACCCTCCCGTGGGCGTCATGGTTCCAGTGCACGGCGGCTACGCAGAGTGGACTCAGTGGGGCCCCTGCAGTGTGTCCTGTGGGGCCGGGGCCCAGAAGAGGCTGAGGCAGTGCAACAAACCCCTCCCTGCCAACGGGGGGCGCCACTGTGCAGGGCTGGACTCAGAGACACGCAGCTGTCAGGGAAAGCCCTGCCCAGGTAGGTTTATACATAAATCTGTGTGTGTGTGTGTGTGTGTGTGTGTGTGTGTGTGTGTGTGTGTGTGTGTGTGTGTGTGTGTGTGTGTGTGTGTGTGTGTGTGTGTGTGTGTGTGTGTGTGTGTGTGTGTGTGTGTGTGTGTGTGTGCCTCTGTGTGTGTGTGCCTGTGTGTGTGTGTGTGTGTGTGCCTGTGTGTGTGTGTGTGTGTGCCTCTGTGTGTGTGTGTGTGTGTGTGTGTGTGTGTGTGTGTGTGTGTGTGTGTGTGTGTGTGTGTGTGTGTGTGTGTGTGTGTGTTCTCTGAGTCCCTCTCTGAGTCCCCCTCCCTTCCCTCAGTGGACGGGCGCTGGTCCGAGTGGTCCGTCTGGGAGGAGTGCTCTCGGAGCTGCGGCCAGGGCAACAGGACGCGGGTGCGGAGCTGCAGTAGCCCTCCCGCTCAGCACGGGGGCGCTGTCTGCGAGGGCCAGGCCGTGGAGGCCATCCTGTGCAGCGTCAGGCCCTGCCCTGGTAAGTGGTCCCTCCCCTCAGCGGGCCCCCGGGCCCCGCCCCGCCCCGCCCCCTGCCCCCCGGCCCCGCCCCCCGGCCCTGGGCTGTAATAACGTTCTCCTCACCACGAGTAGGAATCCTCACCTGCAAATGAATAATTTCTATGCCATTTCTCAATAAAGTAAATTGTTAATTCAAATATAAAACCACACTTGTGTTAATATTAGTTCATTAATTTTTGTGAAATCTTTAGATGATCTTTAAACATTAGCCTGGCTGCGTTAGATCCCCAGCAGCCTGCCGCCCCCTCACTCTCGCCCTGCCGCCCCTCCAGTGGCGGGGAGCTGGGGCGCCTGGTTGCCATGGAGCCCCTGCAGCGAGACGTGTGGCGAGGGCACGCAGAGCAGGCTCCGCCTCTGCAACGACCCCCCCCCGGCCTTCGACGGGCCGCGCTGCGCCGGGCCGGACGCTCAGACCCAGCTCTGCAGGGAGAGACCCTGTCCCGGTAAGAGGGTCCCCGGGCCAGCAGGGTCAGGGGTCAGGGCCGGCCCCCCAGCTGGGTCAGGGGTCAGGGCCGGCCCCCCTACTGGGTCAGGGCCGGCCCCCTTGCTGGGTCAGGGGTCAGGGCCGGCCCCCCAGCAGGGTCAGGGGTCAGGGCCGGCCCCCCAGCTGGTGGGTGGGGGGACACGCTCAGGAGGACGGGACTGTAGAGAGGGTGGGAGTGGAACATAAAGGAGGGGGACTTCAGATACAGGAAACCCAAGCAGTCCATGCTGCTCAATGCCGTTGCTCTGCAGTGGAACCGTAAGGCGTCAGAGTGTGTGAATGTGTTACCGTGTGTGAATCGTCCTAGCTGAGGTTCATTAAGGCGTCAGAGTGTGTGAATGTGTTACCGTGTGTGAATCGTCCTAGCTGAGGGACATTAAGGCGTTAGAGTGTGTGAATGTGTTACCGTGTGTGAATCGTCCTAGCTGAGGGACATTAAGGCGTTAGAGTGTGTGAATGTGTTACCGTGTGTGAATCGTCCTAGCTGAGGGACATTAAGGCGTCAGAGTGTGTGAATGTGTTACCGTGTGTGAATCGTCCTAGCTGAGGGACATTAAGGCGTTAGAGTGTGTGAATGTGTTACCGTGTGTGAATCGTCCTAGCTGAGGGGCAGTAAGGCGTTAGAGTGTGTGAATGTGTTACCGTGTGTGAATCGTCCTAGCTGAGGGGCAGTAAGGCGTCAGAGTGTGTGAATGTGTTACCGTGTGTGAATCGTCCTAGCTGAGGGACAATGCCTCATGGATCTACGTTGGAGTCTGGTTGCATGCAGCTCACTCTGTTGAACTGGAAGGAGCCCATCTTTGTGTTTCAGTGGACGGGAAGTGGTCATCATGGGTGAGCTGGGGAGCCTGTGGGGTTTCCTGTGGGGGCGGGACCCGCCAGAGGACACGCCTCTGCGCCAGCCCCGCCCCCCAGCATGGGGGCAGGCAGTGTGAGGGCAGCGACGTGCACACAGACTTCTGCAACAGCGAGCCCTGCCCAGGTGAGTCTGCGTTGGACTCCCACTGTGAACCGTGTTGTCATGGTCTCCCCCTCACTCCCACCTCACTCCCCCCTCACTCCCCCCCTCACTCTCCCCCTCACTCCCCCCTCACTCCCCCCTCACTCTTCCCTGGGTGTGTGTGTGTGTTGGGGTGGGGTTCGCTCTCCCCCTGGGTGTGTGTGTGTGTTGGGGTGGGGTTCGCTCTCCCCCTGGGTGTGTGTGTGTGTTGGGGCCCGGTGTGAGGAGGTACCACTCAGCGGCTCCAGAAGGGGGAGCAGCGCTACGAGGGGCCGTGGTTCGGGCCCAGGGCTCTGGATCAGCGGCCCCTCAGCGGAGCCTGACCCCCTCCCTCCCTCCGCAGTGGCGGGGCACTGGGCCCCCTGGAGCGGCTGGG
>NC_079423.1:32734962-32754962 GCF_026213295.1 Gadus chalcogrammus
TGCTCTGAATCGTCAGGACTACACCGAGGACTACGTCCAGATGGGGCCGGGCCAGCTCTACGCTCTGTCCACCCGCATGTTCAGCATCGACCGGGAGAGCGTGCCCTACTCCTGGAACCACACCATCACCTACGACGCCGCCAAGGGCAAGATGCCCTACCTGGTGGAGACCCTGCACGCCTCTGGCATCAAGGCGCTCTACCGCCCCCTGGAGGAGACGCTGGAGTATAACATCCACGCCGCCATAGCCAAGGGTACGTTTAAAAACTTTTCATCCAGTCGTATTAGCTGATGGGAAATCAGGGTATTCCATAACCATTGAAGATGCATATGGCGTCTACGATGTCTGCATATCTTATTATACGTTCACATCAATATTATACGTTTTCCCAGTTAGTTTTTTTTGTTTTTATTTCTCACAAAACCTGAGCTTGGATTGCGCCAGCCTGCGGTTGGTTAAATCAGCGTGTGGTGGGCGGGGCAGGGGGGCCAACACCCTGACGGGCCCCCACCCTGACGGGCCCCCGGGGTCCTGGTGCTGCTGATTCCCCCGCTGTGGTTTGTCTTGATGTTCCCCTGAACGTGTTCCTCCAGGGGACCGCAGTAACCAGTGTCCCCAGGGCTTCCTGCTGGACTCTGCTGGGCCGTACTGCACTGGTAGGTGCTCTATGGGGTATCCTCTATGGGGTCTCCTCCGTGGGGTCTCCTCCGTGGGGTCTCCTCCGTGGGGTCTCCTCTGTGGGGTCTCCTCTGTGGGGTCTCCTCTGTGGGGTCTCTTCTGTGGGGTCTCCTCTGTGGGGTCTCCTCTATGGGGTCTCCTCTATGGGGTCTCCTCTGTGGGGTCTCCTCTATGGGGTCTCCTCTATGGGGTCTCCTCTATGTTGTCTCCTGTATGCTGTCTCCTGTATTCTGTCTCCTGTATGTGGTCCCTTCTATGTTGTCTCCTCTATGTTGTCTCCTCTATGTTGTCTCCTCTATGTTGTCTCCTCTATGTTGTCTCCTCTATGGGGTCTCCTCTATGGGGTCTCCTCTATGGGGTCTCCTCTGTGGGGTCTCCTCTATGGGGTCTCCTCTATGTTGTCTCCTCTATGTTGTCTCCTGTATGTGGTCCCTTCTATGTTGTCTCCTGTATGTTGCCTCCTGTATTCTGTCTCCTGTACCCAGCCCCCCTTGCCTCGGTCAGGGTGGGCTTGCGGTGACATGGACGTTGTCTCTGTGCTCCAGATGAGAATGAGTGTGAGGTGGGGAGCCCATGTTCTCACAGCTGCCACAACGCCATCGGCTCCTACTACTGCTCCTGTCCCCAGGGCCTCACCATCTCCGCAGACGGACGTAGCTGTCAGGGTACACACACACACACACACACACACACACACACACACACACACACACACACACACACACACACACACACACACACACACACACACACACACACACACACACACACACACACACTCTCTAGATATGGAAATTATCCGTATATTATAATAAATATGTGAATAATTAAACGTTGTGAATGAATTTATGAATCAACCGCACCCTGCCTCCGACCCAGATATCGATGAGTGTTCCCTGGGCGGGCACATGTGCCGCGGCGACCAGGACTGTGAGAACACGATTGGCTCGTATCGGTGTGTCATGCGCTGTGGGCGGGGCTTCAGGAGAACGGCAGACGGCCTGAGTTGCACCGGTACGATGACCCATGAACAAATGAAAAATCAAAGTTGAATTGAAACATGTTTGCTGAATCTGAGCTTTAAGTCTCCGGGGGTTTGGTGTGTTTTGTGTTCAGATGTGAACGAGTGTCAGGAGTCCAACCCGTGTAACCAGCGCTGCCTGAACACCCTGGGCAGCTACCGCTGTGGCTGTGACCCCGGCTACCACCTCAGGAACCGCCGCTGTCTGGGTAGCTGCCCTCACTCACTATGGCCCGTGGAGACGGACTAACGTCTTCTAATAGAGCTTTAGTCCAAGTGACCAGCAGTGAATTAAGATGAGGTTCCTTACTGAGCAGCTAGTGAGCGTCTGGCTCAAGGAAGCTTCCAGCATCTTGAGGGGGTGTGGGGAGACTGCCACAGACCAGGACTGTTCACGTTCTACCCCAACAGAACCCCCCGTGTCCAGACCGGGACTGTACCCGCTCTACCCCAACAGAACCCCCTGTGTGTCCAGACCGGGGCTGTACCCGCTCTACCCCAACAGAACCCCCTGTGTGTCCAGACCGGGACTGTACCCGCTCTACCCCAACAGAACCCCCTGTGTGTCCAGACCGGGACTGTACCCACTCTACCCCAACAGAACCCCCTGTGTGTGGATCTCTGAGTAACCCCCCCCCCCCCCCGCTGTGTCCCCCAGATGTCAACGAGTGCCGCCAGCGGGTGTGTCGCTCGGACCAGCAGTGCAGGAACACGCGGGGCAGCTACACCTGCACCGACCTCTGTCCCAGCGGGATGACCAAGAGCTCCAACGGCACCTGTGTTGGTTAGTGTACACCACCGTTAACCTGTTAACTACCTGTTAACTACCTGTTAACCACCTGTTAACTACCTGTTAACTACCTGTTCACCTGTTAACTACCTGTTAACCACCTGTTAACCACCTGTTAACTACCTGTTAACCTGTTAACTACCAACTCCTACTGGGACCCAGTGCATAGAACCTGATGACCTCACCAGGACAATGGGATCATTGGAAATGTGACGCCGTGTTGTTTCTAAATAAACGTTAACACTCAACAAATGACGGCCACATGTGGTTTGTGTTTGTGCTGCAGACCTGGACGAGTGCAGGGACGGCACCCACCTGTGCAGGTACAACCAGGTGTGTGAGAACACGCGGGGAAGCTACCACTGCGCCTGCCCCCGCGGCCACCGATCCCAGGGGGTGGGACTGCCCTGCGTCGGTAGGTCTGACACACACACACACACACACACACACACACACACACACACACACACACACACACACACACACACACACACACACACACACACACACACACACACACACACACACACACACAGTATTTAGGAAATGTATATTTATGTGAATAATTGAAGATTCTAATTCAGGGTTGAAGTTGAGACAATCACAGAATGATGAATCCATCCACTCTCCAGCTCATGTGTGTCGCTGCTGCCAGCTTCTTCTCTTCCTTTCTCTCTGACCTCTGCTCTAAAGCTCAGAGCTGCAGGCTGTAACTCACGCATGGCAAACGCATGGCCATCCTCAAACCTCCTCCTGCTTCACCGCATCCATTTTGTGCTTTTAGTGTCACCGTTTGGGCAGCTGTTTGTGAATATGAAAGACCAATGCACCAACGTCAGCAAGGCCGGGCATCCATCTAGGACTCGCATTAAGCCCACTGATGTTCGCTGCTGCTGCTCTCACCTCCTATTCTGCCAACAGCTTGCACGGGGTTCCCCTCAGAGCATTGTGGGGTGCAGAGGTGATTTAACATGAGTTGAGAGAGAGGGATGAATGGCAGAGAAACAAGAGTCAGAAGACATGGTTCCTTGAAAGCCATCTACGAACAAAAGACCAGCACCGCACTAAAGACCGCCATCCCTTACTCTCTTTACCGTTCACTTCCTGTCAACCGTCCTATTTCGACCTTTGACCTTCCCCTTTGGGCTCTGGCTACCTACTGGTACTGCTCTGCTTTCTAAGGGCGTCTTTAACGCTGGACATCGATGTCTGTTTGAATGGCATCCATATACGCAACATCCATTCTGTCTGTTCAATTCATTCTATTTAAACTATTGATTTTGATTGATTCAATAATTTAATCTTCAAATCAACAAATTTGAACTCTCTGAAATTCTTTCTTTCGGACTTTCGATGGATTGTCAAACAGGGTGATTGACATATACACAATATTTTGTCTCCCCCTCCCTCCCCTCTTCTTCTTCTCCCCCTCCCTCTCTCTGCTCCTCCTCCTCCCATTCATCTTCTTCTCTTGACTTCCTCTGTTATTCCTCCTCTCCATGTTCCTCCTCATCTCTTCACCTGGTCTGGTGCTTGTCTCTGGTGCTGGTCTGGTGCTGGTCTCTGGTGCTGGTCTGGTCTCTGGTGCTGGTCTGGTGCTGGTCTCTGGTGCTGGTCTGGTCTCTGGTGCTGGTCTCTGGTGCTGGTCTGGTGCTGGTCTCTGGTTCTGGTCTGGTGCTGGTCTGGTCTCTGGTGCTGGTCTGGTCTCTGGTCTCTGGTGCTGGTCTCTGGTGCTGGTCTCTGGCGCTGGTCTCTGGTGCTGGTCTCTGGCGCTGGTCTCTGGCGCTGGTCTTTCGCCTCCAGACATCGATGAGTGCGCCCGACAGCCTCCGCCCTGCGCCCACACCTGCTCCAACACCCCGGGCAGCTTCAGGTGCCGCTGCCCGCCAGGGCGCCACCTGCTGGGCGACGGCCAGTCCTGCGCCGGCCTGGAGCAGCTGCCCCGCTACGAGAGCTACGAGAGCTACCTGTACGGCTACCGCGCCTCGCAGGGCTCCCCGGAGCGCCTGTACCACAACCTCGCCTCCCAAAGCTTCCACACCCGCGTGGGACAGGAGCGGGGCCCCAGCCCCCGCCGCCCGCGCAGAGCTAGCGGCGCGCGGGGCCCCGGCGGCGGAGCTAGCGGCGCGCGGGGCCCCGGCGGCAGAGCTAGCGGCGTGCGGGGCCCCGGCGGCTGTCCGCGGGGCTTTGAGCCCGGGGCCGGTCGCTGCTTAGGTAACGCAGAGTGGCCTCAGAGGACGAGCTCCAGACAGCCTGCTGCCCAACGACAAACGACAAAGTTTTACCCTCTTCGTGTGTGTGTGTGTGTGTGTGTGTGTGTGTGTGTGTGTGTGTGTGTGTGTGTGTGTGTGTGTGTGTGTGTGTGTGTGCGTGTGCGGGCAGACATCAACGAGTGTGAGGTGCAGGACGCCTGCCAGCACGAGTGTGTGAACAGCGCTGGGAGCCACCGCTGTCTCTGTCCCGCCGGCTACCGCCTCATGACCAACGCCAAGACCTGCCAAGGTGAGGGGGGGGGGGCTCACCTGCCAATGTGAGGGGGGGGGGGGGGCTCAACTGCCAAGGTGAGGGGGGGGGGGCTCACCTGCCAAGGTGAGGAGGGGCGGGGCTCCACCTGTCAGGGGGGGGCGGGGCTCCACCTGTCAGGGGGCGGCGGGGCTCCACCTGTCAGGGGGGGGGGGGGCTCCACCTGTCAGGGGGGGGGGGGGCTCCACCTGTCAGGGGGGGGCGGGGCTCCACCTGTCAGGGGCAGGAGGGGTCCCCCCGTCGCCCCGTAGCTGCTCATCGATTGGCCGTCAGCTGCAGCCCTCTGCTGTGCGGGGCCAGCTGTCAGTACGGCTCATGGTGGGAGGTATCGTATTATATATATATATATATATATATATATATATATTATATTAACTATTCAACAGCCCCTATGAATACAACGACACACAAGGGCATGCATCACATTAAACAATGGAGTCCATAGTCCAACATGGACGTCTCCCGGAGGATATGATTGAGTCTAGTTGTAACCCTGTCCCTCTCAGTCTCCGACCAGACAGAAACCTTCCCAAAGCACCGTGCTCAATATTCCCTCCATGGAGATCAGGGGCGTGGTACTGAATAAGATGGTGCTCAACATCCCCAAAATGATCTTATAAGACTGGTAGTAATATTGTCTTATAAGATCACTGTTATTGAGTAAATGTGTGTTTTTTGTGTCACAGATATTGATGAGTGCCTGGAGCAGAACATCCAGTGTGGCGCCAACAGGATGTGCTTCAACATGAGAGGAAGTTACCAGTGCATCGACACGCCCTGTCCCCCCAACTACCAGAGAGATCCAGACACAGGGTAACCATAGAGCCTATTCACTGAACCCCCCACAGTGAACCATTGGCCCACTACACACACACACACACACGCACACACAGTGAGGCACACAATGTGACTAACCATGTCATTATAAAGCTACCAAACAATATATACGTCTCCCTCATAGGGAATCATTTGCTTCTCTTTTTCGTAATCCCGCACCACCACCACTACACATGATACACTCTTCACTATGGACCTGTGACTGCGGCATCACGCGTTGTTCACGGTGCTGTGAGAATATAGAAGAGTCAGTACGGGTTTAAAGTGACGTGAACGTCCTTCAGCTGTTGGTGAGATGCCTTTCGAGGCCACTGCGCCTGTCTCTGTATGTTCCCGCCCCCAGCTCATTTCCGGCCAATCAGGCCCTCTCTTCCCTGACTGGTGGGGGGTCCATGTGGATTGGGTGGTTTTTCATATTCCTCATGCTTTCACCCATTTCCATGTTCTCTCTAAACTCTCAGACCTACAGCACCTTCAGGGTAGGTAACCCCAGATGCTTATCTTTTCCACATATACCATTTGCAACCAGTTCTTTTTGATCGAAGACACGCCCTTTAATGCGCTGGCTTCCCCCTGTGCCTGGACCCGTAGCTTCTGCCTGAAGAGCTGCCCCCCCAACGACCTGGAGTGCGCGCTGAGCCCCTACGCGCTGGAGTACAAGCTGCTGGCGCTGCCACGGGGCATCGGCGCCGCCCAGGACCTGATCCGGCTGGTCGCCTACACCCAGGAGGGCGTGATGCACCCGCGCACCACCTTCCTGGAGGTGGAGCCGGCCCCCGCCTCGCCCTTCGCCCTGCGGGACGAGCACCTGAAGGGGGTGCTGTTCACCACCCGGGCCCTGCAGGAGCCGCGCACCTACCGCATGAGGGTCCGCGCGCTCTCCTACAGCCAGGAGGGGGCGCTGGAGTACCAGACCACCTTCATCGTGTACATCGCCGTCTCCACCTACCCGTACTGAGAGCCCTCTACCGCACGGCGGGGGGGGGGGGGGGTCAGACCGGGGGCTAGGGCCCTAACCTTCAGCCAGTAGTCTGACGGGGGGCTAGGGCCCTAACCCTAACCCTAACCCCAGTAGTCTGACGGGGGCTAGGGCCCTAACCCTAACCCCAGTAGTCTGACGGGGGCTAGGGCCCTAACCTTAACCCTAACCCCAGTAGTCTGACGGGGGCTAGGCCACTAACCCTAACCCCAGTAGTCTGACGGGGGCTAGGGCCCTAACCCTTACCCCAGTAGTCTGACGGGGACTTGGGCCCTAACCCTTACCCTAACCCCAGTAGTCTGACGGGGGCTAGGGACCTAACCCTTACCCTAACCCTAGTAGTCTGACGGGGACTTGGGCCCTAACCCTTACCCTAACCCCAGTAGTCTGACGGGGGCTAGGGCCCTAACCCTTACCCTAACCCCAGTAGTCTGACGGGGGCTAGGGACTCCTTCACCGGCCCCCGGAGCGTCTCACGGCCCACCGGTCTGTTGGGAGAAAGACTTCAACAGAAACCAGCAGGACACTTCTCCCTCAGGACTCTCGGATGTGTTATAATAATAATAATAATACTTCATTATATTTAAATAGCGCTTCTCAATGACCCAAAGACGCTTACAGTGAAGGGGGGGACCTAACTCACCACCACCAGTGTGCAGCACCCACTTGGGTGATGCACGGCAGCCAATCTGCGCCAGTTATCTTATCTAGTGTCTCCATGCTGTGCCTTAAATAGGAGTTCTTATTGGCTGCCCTAAGGCTGCTCTCATTCTATTGGTGCACAGCCGACCCTGGACTGTAGGCCCCTCACAGCGATGTGTATACCTATTTTACATCTTATTAACTTATTTGGATTGTGCTTGAACAGGGCAATACAACACCAAATCAGGCAGCCCTGGATAGGTAGTAATCAGAGCATAATAATTACTTAATTAGTGTTCAGTGGTTCCAGGAGCTAGTGTCCCATATCCTCAGGTATCCAGGTCAGCACGGGTCCAATAAGAGAAGCACCGTGAGAGCAGATCAATCATGTGCCTTAATATTCCATCAGCAGCCAATTATCGAGATGTATTGTATTTTTATTATTTGTATATAGCGTTTGCTCATAATGTATTGCTATAATGTACTGTATCCAATTTTTTTATAAAAGAAAAACACTCCAATTGAAATTTGTGCCTGTATTGCTTTTATATTAAAACAGTTGCACAATTTAACAAGTTTTGCATTCTAAATGCTATAAATCTTAAATGCCAATAATAGTTTGTTCAACATACACACATCTCATGAGCTTTAATACTTTTTATTGTTTTGTCAGAAAAGCATAAACATAAAAAAGAAATAAGGCAGTTGGTCCATCATGCTTTTTGTCACTTGCTAGATGTGCACAGATTGAAAATATCCGATAACAAAAGTAAACTGACATTTTTCATTATTTCCCTTCTCAATAATGTGCAACACTGGCCATTACTGCAGTGAAAAGGTATTTCATTATTTCAACATCTGGATGTATCGCCTGATTAAAGTATTAACCGATGTGGTAGAAAACCATTACCGATTATAGAATATACTTTTGAAAGTAATTTACACATGACTGAAACATTGTAGCCTTGTCAAAGTTACTCTCCTTTGGAACTGAATTGGCAGTGAGCTGGGACCAAAAGGAACCGTGAAACTAAACTCCTAGTAGCGTGATGGTAGTTAATCTCATCACAAACAGTCTATATTATCAATAGCAAAGCAGAAGAACCCATTTGTCCGAAGTAGCGCCTGATGCGACCGGAAGTCTCCAGGAGAAACAAGAGGAGCCTATTGAGGTGATAACAGGAGGCTTCCACCACAGCTGGGATCTTAAGAGCGTTTAAAGACAAGGAGGAACTAACCTTTTCTTATGTTGCAGACAGAATACACCACTCACATGAAAACAAACCGTATTCACATGTTAGATTGGATTGTACTCAATTAAAATGTGCAGCAATTAACCAAATAATTACCATCTACAGTTGTGAACTGAATACACACACAGCAATCAAGGCGTATGGGTGTGTTTATGTGTGTGTTGGGATGCAGACTAGACAGTATAATCCCATTTTCTCTTTCCTTTATAAATATATATCCAGATGGCTGAACAATAGATCATAAACTGTGGCGGGGTTCATGCGATAGCGTATTGCCAAGAGATACAAGAGCAAAACAAAAGACCCTCACATGACCGGTTAAGTTTCGGGGGCATTTTTCTTTTACATTTTACTTTTGAATGTTATTCCCCCCCCCCCTGTGATAAATCCACCAGAACCTTGCCGCCTGCATGTTTCACTGGCATCTTCCTCTTGGTCCTCAGTTACACAGTCTTCCTCGCGGTCAGCACCCTGACGATGCAGCCCACGCCCCCAGCCGAGAGTGCCTGAGACACGGGGAGAGAGAATCCCTGTTAGGCGCGCTGCTACTGGAGGACATGCATGGCTATGACTTGGTTATTAAGTCTGCTCCTATTCGTCACTCCAAAACCCTGTCACACATGTTTCCCACGCCAGCCTTTGCATTGTTAACGTTTTCTTATTGTTTAGTTTTGGCCAAGGCATCAAAATGTTGGTGCAGCAGAGATGATTAGGTTTCATTTAGAGACGCTACCTTCTCGTGCCATTGCAGCAGGACTGCGCTGCTGTTTTCAGAAGGCCTCTCAAAGCCCTTGTAGATGTACTTCATGAGCAGGTCCACCCCGTTCTTGTCCAGTGACTGCACCCCCTTCTCGATGTCACTGCTCTTGAAGGAGCTGAGCACCTTGAGAACAAGACCTTCTGCCCGCTCCTGCTCAGAAACCAGGAGGAAGAGGAGGATTAGATAAAGGGATAAACTCTTCTCCCTTGTTACCATTGTGTTCCAGGCTGAACCTTGGTACATGTTGAATATGTTTAGTCTAATGAGGGCTGTGTTATTGTGATAGGTCCGTGGTGGTCACGTTGCTACCCACACATACCTTAACGTTCTGGTTCTTGGTGTTGATGGGGGGATTTTTCAGCACTGCCTGCAGTGCTTCCATAAGATTTCCTGTTAAAAAATCGTTAAGGAGGACAACGTTCTGCAATGAGCTGAAGACGGACATAAGTTAAAGAGTGAACTAACCTGCATGTATAATCCTCTCGAGTTGTCGCCGTTTTTTTAAGTAAAATCACTTATAATTACAATTAGCTTTTTTAGTACTCGAGCAACAGGCCTGGTCTCGTAATGCCGAGGTTATGAACATTGATGATGCGAGTGCATTAGGCTTTATACTTATAAGGAATTGAATTGCTGCACTTCCTCATCGGACGGTCATGGGCGTCTACGATAAAGGGATTATTCTCTTGACACACTTTTCCTTACCCTTAAAATGTTGTTAATTTAAAGTTCAAATACCTATGTAAAGTCCGATACTTCCCCACTGATCATCTAAGCATCTTTGGAATGTGTGGAGGACAGGTCTGGACGCGACGGCCTCCAGATCCCAGGTCCTGCAGAGACTGAAGCGGACGAGCTGCACAGACTTCAGATACACTCGGGTTAACCCTAACCCGGACTAAATGCTTCACCATGACCCGGTTCATCTCTGCAGATAGGCCTATGGAAGTGGAACTGAATCATGCATAATTGAAAGGATATTGTCTGATCAGCGAATCCACCTCCGCCTCGTCAGGACCCAGCTGGTTCTCTCCTCCGTCCTCCTCGTCGACAAATTTGTTTTCGTCGTATTCATCCACATCTACTCGCCTGAAGCGGTCGGACACGGTATTCTTCGACATTTCGGACGGCCTATATGTGGTATTTTGATTACAATTGTAGAATTACACCTCGAGTTCGGCCTTCGGCAGTCTTCTCTTTGCCTGGCAGCTTCGTTTCCTGTCAATTACTTCCGCATCCACCTCGCCGCACCGCGTTCAGCATGCGTAATGACAAGAGCCGCCGCGCCGTGCGTCAAACCCACTCTGCACGCCCCTGCCTCAGCCAGCAGAGGGCGACGCAACCTAAGAGATGTACCGGAGGGAAGCACACACACACACACACACACACACACACACACACACACACACACACACACACACACACACACACACACACACACACACACACACACACACACACACACACACACACACACACACACACACACACACACACACACAGATACTGCCCTTTCACGCACAGAGATTGGAATGTAGATAGATGGCAAGAGACAAAACGTGGCCTTCAACGATGATCTGTGGTGGCTACCATTTTACTGCTGCTTGTGCATGCGTGTGTTTGCGTGCGGGTGTGGTGGAATAATTTACTTTAAGAGCCAGTAAACCTATTTTTCACCTATAATCCTAACACTATGTGATTAAAAAAAACTATTGGCAGAAAAGACCCTCAGAAGAGGTCCTCAGGCGTCAAGAACAGCAGGCCACCTGCGATCAGCATGTGGACCGTTCAGGGTTTTGGGAGGAACATCGGATTTTACCCCTTTCTTCTCTACAATGGAGATTTATTTCAGTAACAGTGATAAAATGGACTTTATACAACGGGTGGCTTAAATCCAGCGATCTGATTGGTTCCTAACTGTTGTATAATGAGCGTATACACAACTGCTATGACTGCCAATCATTTTGTGAAAGTTTGCGTATCACTCCGCGCCTGGAAGTAGAAACGGTTACAATGTATACAAGTAGTTGTATAAAAGCAATAGCACCAGTGGTCATTAATGCCCCTCCTACCACAGGTCATTATTTTATTTATTTTCCCGATAATGACCGGCGTTCTATACATTATCCCTTATATTACACGGGTCTTCTTAATGCTGTTGAAATCGCAAGGTCCAGTTTTAGAACGCGGCAATTTAACTATTTCTCTTCAGCCAATCACAGCACAGAACAACTTGTACGTCACGGCCTTACTCTCCCGGTACCGCGTACTGTCGACTCCACTCCAGCATAAAAATATCCGATTGAAATATCCGATATCCGGAGAATGACAAAACACAGTAACTCTAGCCTACTCTCAAGCAAAATAAAAATAAAACTAATTGCAAACCTAACTAATTGCAAACCTAACTAATCTAACCTAACCTACGCAAATAATGCTGTTGCGGCTCTCAGCTGTGCCAGAGCGTTCACAGTTGCTAGGGAAACCACCAAGCGTCGCAGCCCGTTGCAGCGCGTTGCAGCCAGTGTGAACGGCCCAGTTTTAGAACGTCGCAGCCCGTCTCGTCGCAAGGAGTCGCAAGGAGTTGCGAGTTGCAAGCCGTTGCAAGGTGAATCTTTGGTCTGAACTGGGCTTAAAGCTTATATGTTGTCAGGGGTGTTTTGGATTATTGTGGAGGCTGTTCTCTAGGTTTATAAACAGTGCCAGGCCTACTTAATGTTTTTTTGGAGGTTCATAAACTGTTGATGTGAATAAACTATTTATGACATAGCAGAGGTGGTTAAACTCCATTTATTTGCGTTTAGCATCCACGACATCCCTCCCCCTTTTTTTGAGTTAAAATATTTCACAAAAGGCAGTGCCCCCCCGCTGGCGACCCATGCCCCTCCAGTAGATCTGCTCCGGAGCCGACTCTGAATAGCACAGTTCACTGAAGCCTAAAAATATGTTGAATGATGAGAGGGTATATATATTTTTTTTAAAAATAATCTCCCCAGAAAGTACTATAAAATAATATGTTCGGCGCTTTTATTTAATTTTTAGCCGAAACTGGCTTGCCTCTTCCGGCTGAGTTCGTCTGGAGGGGCAAGAGGGGCTCTAGCCCCACCAGCCCAATGCAATGTGATTTGCATTGGGCTGGTGTTTCAAATGGGATTTGAAATCTCTGTTGAAGTGGACGGAGATTATTTGGGTTATTGGTGGGGCTAGCCCAATATGTCCATGGTGTGGACTTGGGACCGTTAAATATCCCAGGATGCATTTCGCATTTCGCATTCCTGTTTTAAAATATCAGTGTGTAAGCTATAAAATAGGCTATATAGGAATATTTTAAAAGTATAACAAAGATGGAGGCCTATTCAACATATTTGCATACTATTATTTTAAAATGAAATAGGGGTTTTGTTTTATATAATTTGTTTATCGTATAAGTCGCTGATGGAGGAAACCCATCGCAACGGAAATCCCGATCGGATCCATCTGAGTGTGTGTGTGTGTGTGTGTGTGTGTGTGTGTGTGTGTGTGTGTGTGTGTGTGTGTGTGTGTGTGTGTGTGTGTGTGTGTGTGTGTGCGTGTGCGTGTGCGTGTGTGTTTCTATTCTATTCTATTCTATTCTATTCTATTCTATACAGTGTTACCCTTTAGGTTTCATTTGATAAAAACGACAGTGTTAGCCCTTATGTTTTTTCCCCATGATGACTGATGAAAAACAACAGTGCTACCCCTTATATTTTATTTGACAAGGACACTTTTTTTTTTTTCAAATATGTTTTTTTTCATGACGACCAATAAAATACGACAGTGTTACCCCTTATATTTTATTTGACAAAGACAACAGTGTTACCCCTTATGTTTTTTTTCATGACGACCAATAAAAAACGACAGTGTTACCTCTTATGTTTTTTTTCATGACGACCAATAAAAAACTACAGTGTTACCCCTTATTTATTTTTTCATGACAACCAATAAAAAACGACAGTGTTACCCCTTATGTTTTTTTTCATGACGACCAATAAAAAACGACAGTGTTACCCTTGACGTTTCATTTGATAAAAACGAAAGTGTTACCCCATATGTTATTTTCCCATGATGACTGATGAAAAACAACAGTGTTACCCCTTATATTTTTTTTCATGACGACCAATAAAAAACAACAGTGTTACCCCTTATGTTTTATTTGACAATGACAACAGTGTTACCCCTTATGTTTTTTTCATGACGACCAATAAAAAACTACAGTGTTACCCTTTATTTATTTTTTCATGACGACCAATAATAAACGACAGTGTTACCCCTTATGTTTTTTTTCATGACGACCAAAGAAAAACGACAGTGTTACCCCTTATGTTTTATTCGATACATTTCGACAGTGTTACCCCTTATGGGTTTTTCATGACGACAGATAAAAAACGACAGTGTTACCCTTTACGTTTCATTTGATAAAAACGAAAGTGTTACCCCTTTTTTTTTTTTTCATGACGACCAATAAAAAACAGCAGTGTTACCCCTTGGGGTTTTTTACATGACGACCAATAAAAAAGAAGTGTTACCCCTGACGTTTTTTGTCTTGACGACCAATAAAAAACGACAGTGTTACCCCTCATGTGTTTTTTCATGACGACCAATAAAAAACGACAGTGTTACCCCTTATGTTTTTTTTCATGACGACCAATAAAAAACGACCAATAAAAAACAGCAGTGTTACCCCTTGGGGTTTTTTACATGACGACCAATAAAAAAGAAGTGTTACCCCTGACGTTTTTTTTCTTGACGACCAATAAAAAACGACAGTGTTACCCCTCATGTGTTTTTTCATGACGACCAATAAAAAACAACAGTGTTACCCCTTATGTTTTTTTTCATGACGACCAATAAAAAACGACAGTGTTACCCTTGACGTTTCATTTGATAAAAACGAAAGTGTTACCCCATATGTTATTTTCCCATGATGACTGATGAAAAACAACAGTGTTACCCCTTATATTTTTTTTCATGACGACCAATAAAAAAACAACAGTGTTACCCCTTATATTTTTTTTCATGACAGAGACAACAGTGTTAACCCTTATGTTTTTTTCATGACGACCAATAAAAAACAACAGTGTTACCCCTTATGTTTTTTTTCATGAAGACCAATAAAAAACGACAGTGTTACCCCTTATTTATTTTTTCATGACGAACAATAAAAAACGACAGTGATGCCCCTTATGTTTTTTTTCATGACGACCAATAAAAAACATCAGTGTTACCCCTTATGGTTTTTTTCATGACGACCAATAAAAAACGACAGTGTTACCCCTTATGTTTTTTTTCATGACGACCAAAGAAAGACGACAATGTCACCCCTCATGTTTCATTTGGTAAAAACGACAGAGTTACCCCCTATGTTTTATTAGATACATTTCGACAGTGTTACCCCTTATGGGTTTTTCATGACGACAGTGTTACCCTTTACGTCTCATTTATTTTTCATGACGACCAATACATGACTACAGTGGTACCCCTGTCAACGTTTTTGCTGGGATCCGAGCCTGAGCTGTTTAGAGTACTAACCTCCGAACTTATCAATGCACCATCAAGACACCAAATAGGGTCATCACAATGGTTATACTTGACTTTATAATTCGCATGAAATAGAAATAAGAGTCTACCAACAGAGTACATCAACCGGACTTGAACCACGGTCTCCAGGGGGTTAGCTCACAGCTCTCTCCACTTCCCACTAAGATTTGTAATGTAATATTGTACGACAGTGTTACCATTTACGTATCTTTTGATAAAAACAACAGTGTTACCCCTTATATTTTATTTGACGAGGACAATTTTTATTCTTTTTAAATGTTTTTTTTCATGACGACCAATAAAATACGACAGTGTTACCCCTTATATTTTATTTTACAAAGACAACAGTGTTACCCCTTATGTTTTTTTTCATGACGACCAATAAAAAACGACAGTGTTACCTCTTATGTTTTTTTTCATGACGACCAATAAAAAATGACAGTGTTACCCCTTATGTTTCTTTTCATGATGACCAATAAAAAACAACTGTGTTACCCCTTATGGTTTTTCTCATGACGACCAAAGAAAAACGACAGTGTCACCCCTCATGTTTCATTTGATAATAACGATGTTACCCCCTATGTTTTAATGGATAAATATCGACAGTGTTACCCCTTATCTTTTTTTCATGACGACCGATAAAAAAGGACAGTGTTACCCCCTATGTTTTATTTGATAAAAACGACAGTGTTACCCCTTGTGTTTTTTTTCATGACGACCAAATAAAAACAACAGTGTTACCCCCTATGTTTTATTTGATAAATAGCGACAGTGTTACCCCTTATGTTCATTTCATGACGGCCGATAAAAAACGACAGAGTTACCCCTCATGTTTTTTCCATGTTGACCAATAAGAAACAACAGTGGTACCCCTGTCGATGTTTTTGCAGGGATCCGAACCTGAGCTGTTTAGAGTGTTAACCTCCGAACTTAACAATGCACCATCAAGACACTGAATAACGTCATCACAATGGTTATACTTGTCTTTATAATTAGCTTGAAATAGAAATAAGGGACTTCCATGAGAGGACATCAACCAGACTTGAACCCCGGTCTCCAGGGGGTTAGCTCACAGCTCTCTCCACTTCCCACTGAGAATTGTAAATTGATAATGTCTGAGGTTATATATGACAGTGCAATAGACATGATAGCATTACGTTTAAATTGTGTGTAAAAAACATTGTTTTTTTCATGACGACCAATAAAAAACGACAGTTTTACCCCTTATGTTTTTTTCATGACGACTGATAAAAAACAACAGTGTTACCCCTTATATTTTATTTGACAAAGACAACAGCGTTACCCCTTATGTTTTTCTTCATGACGACTGATAAAAAACGACAGTGTTACCCCTCATGTTTCATTTGATAAAATCGACAGTGTTACCCCTTATGTTTTTTTCATGACGACCGATAAAAAACGAGTTTTACCCCTAATGTTTCATTTGATTAAAAAGACAGTGTTACCCCTTGTGTTTCATCTGATAAAAACAACAGTGTTACCCCTCATGTTTCATTTGATAAAATCGACAGTGTTACCCCTTATGTTTTTTTCATGACGACCGATAAAAAACGAGTTTTACCCCTAATGTTTCATTTGATTAAAACGACAGTGTTACCCCTTGTGTTTCATCTGATTAAAACAACAGTGTTACCCCTTATGTTTTTTTTCATGACGACCAATAAAAAACAACAGTGTCATAGATCGCTAACTAGCAGAGTTGTGAGCACTTTCCACCCTTTTCAGTGGAGGAATTTGACTCCCCAAGCAATGTTATACTTAAAAGGAGCAAGTAAGTTACATATTAATTTAGTCTTTCGGCCTGTGGCATATAAACAAGGTGAAGCAACTGTCCCATATTTCTCACTGCATTTGAAGTAGACATTGAGACTCACAAAAAATGGACGCTATAGGACCGTGATCATGATTTGTCTCAATATCAGAATAACAACAATGGGTCAAATAGCAATGGCTGGTGGAATGGCTATGAAGTAGGTCTGTATATGCAGTGTAAGCTTGTCCAGGCCCTGCAAGTCAGGATGTAGGCTATGATCTGAATGAAAAGCAGGTAAATAGGTAGTTGCCATCCCCAAAATGCAGCAGAATACAGGAAATCACATCTAATAAATTCCAAAAAAAATATGGGGGGGGGGAGGGGGGAGAACCTCAGACCCCCTGTCTATTACTGTGCCCCACCAACATGTTTGATCGCCAGCCGCCACTGAGAATGACCAATGGAAATAATTCTCTGCACAATTTGAATTGTGTTTAAATATGCAACAGTGGTCATTTTTTTAGCCAATTCATGTTAAACAATGAGGGTTTTGATTGTCGGGTCGGGCCTTTGATCAAGCGTTTGTGTTTTTTTTGTTTTTGTTATCATTGCTTTATTGGCCTAATTTGAGGAGAAATCTATGCCATAAACAGACATTTTATAGGGGCGTTCCAGTCTGCGTAAACGGGAACCCCCACCACACGAGAACGCCCATTTGCGTCTGCAGTGGGATGATATTGAGGCAATGGAGAGACTAACGAAAGCTTAGGCACACGGTGAGTGAACTGCTCCATAGGATAAATTGCCGGCGAACCGCTCTAGCCGAGCCTTCTCTCGGAGGGACGCTAAAGTGTCTTGCATAGCGACCGTCGTGCATTTTGAAGGCAGCCAGGAGGGACTACTTTTTTGTATTCTTCAAAAAAACAGCTATTTTGATTTTCTTGTGATGGTGTAGCTGATGTAGTTGATGGAGGGGTGATAGTGTAGGTGACGTAGGTGATGGAGGGGTGATAGTGTAGCTGATGTAGGTGATGGAGGGGTGATAGTGTAGCTGATGTAGGTGATGGAGGGGTGATAGTGTAGGTGACGTAGGTGATGGAGGGGTGATAGTGTAGGTGACGTAGGTGATGGAGGGGTGATAGTGTAGCTGATGTAGGTGATGGAGGGGTGATAGTGTAGGTGACGTAGGTGATGGAGGGGTGATAGTGTAGGTGACGTAGGGGGTGGAGGGGTGATAGTGTAGGTGATGGAGGGGTGATAGTGTAGGTGACGTAGGTGATGGAGGGGTGATAGTGTAGCTGATGGAGGGGTGATAGTGTAGGTGACGTAGGTGATGGAGGGGTGATAGTGTAGGTGACGTAGGTGATGGAGGGGTGATAGTGTAGGTGACGTAGGTGATAGAGGGGTGATAGTGTAGCTGATGTAGGGGATAGAGGGGTGATAGTGTAGCTGATGGAGGGGTGATAGTGTAGGTGACGTAGGTGATGGAGGGGTGATAGTGTAGCTGATGGAGGGGTGATAGTGTAGCTGATGTAGGTGATGGAGGGGTGATAGTGTAGCTGATGTAGGTGATGGAGGGGTGATAGTGTAGCTGATGTAGGTGATGGAGGGGTGATAGTGTAGCTGATGTAGGGGATAGAGGGGTGATAGTGTAGGTGACGTAGGTGATGGAGGGGTGATAGTGTAGCTGATGTAGGTGATGGAGGGGTGATAGTGTAGCTGATGTAGGTGATGGAGGGGTGATAGTGTAGCTGATGTAGGTGATGGAGGGGTGATAGTGTAGCTGATGTAGGTGATGGAGGGGTGATAGTGTAGCTGATGTAGGTGATGGAGGGGTGATAGTGTAGCTGATGTAGGGGATAGAGGGGTGATAGTGTAGCTGATGTAGGGGATAGAGGGGTGATAGTGTAGCTGATGTAGGGGATAGAGGGGTGATAGTGTAGCTGATGTAGGTGATGGAGGGGTGATAGTGTAGCTGATGTAGGGGATAGAGGGGTGATAGTGTAGCTGATGGAGGGGTGATAGTGTAGCTGATGTAGGGGATAGAGGGGTGATAGTGTAGCTGATGTAGGTGATGGAGGGGTGATAGTGTAGCTGATGTAGGGGATAGAGGGGTGATAGTGTAGCTGATGGAGGGGTGATAGTGTAGCTGATGTAGGGGATAGAGGGGTGATAGTGTAGCTGATGTAGGTGATGGAGGGGTGATAGTGTAGCTGATGTAGGGGATAGAGGGGTGATAGTGTAGCTGATGGAGGGGATAGAGGGGTGATGGTGTAGCTGATGTAGGGGATAGAGGGGTGATAGTGTAGCTGATGTAGGTGATGGAGGGGTGATAGTGTAGGTGACGTAGGTGATGGAGGGGTGATAGTGTAGGTGACGTAGGTGATCTTATTGGCTGCGCTTTACACGTGGAAAAAATGAATGGGTGCCCTCTGGGGCCCCTTCATACAATAAATTATGACGATGTGCCCTCTAGAGCAAGATAAGGCAAACTTTTTTTAAAAAAAAACATGATTATGATTATGATGAACAGCATGCTTTTTGCACGCTGGTTGGACCCCATGTTGTGCAGAAGGTGCCCTTATTATTTTTTCGCCCCTGCCCTTCAAACTGTCTGAGTCCGCCCCTGCTGACCACCATTACCCATGAGCAATAGACTGAGGGATTACCTCCGAGACTGCTTCTATATATTTATGATATTGCTTTTCCTCTCTCAACTCATGGATGAAATGACACGCTGGAGCAGATTTTCCTGCATGCCTCCAGACTGCTTACGCTGCTTTCGGAGAACAAGGTCTAAAGAAAACATGTTTCCCGTCAGGCTCTGACTTCATGTCCCCGGTCATGGGCAGCGCCGCAGCGCTGCTTACCGGCTCTTGCTCCAAGCTGTAACTTTCCGACCTCTCTGGCTTAGAGCGGAGAGATTGCGAAAGAGAGGAATGTCAAAGACCGTGCCGCCACACTTCCGCTTTTACTGTACAAACGCAGACACTCTCGCGCCGAGCACACACACACACACGCACCAACGCACACACACACACACACACACACACACACACACACACACACACACACACACACACACACACACACACACACACACACACACACACACACACACACACACACACACACACACACACACACACACACACGTTAGTGTCGTCGGAATCCCGGGCGCAG